>NC_079455.1:3554143-3854143 GCF_903798145.1 Danio aesculapii
GATGACATGGCACAAAGCGTTCAAAAATAACTCGTAAAACACTTCCTCTTCCACTAATCTGGCCTTCAAGCATTTAAAAGCGAAACAAAGACACGCCGTCCTCATTTTTTCAGAGTTAAATAAAGCACAGGACAATGGGTTCCTCGTTTTGGCAAGGGAATGGTAATACGGTTGAAGGACTGAGTCTGTTTAGGTTTACTGTCAACCAACTGCAACTTAAACGCCTTCAATAACAGCTGAACAGTATCTCGATTATGGAGAGTCCTTCATATAAAATCAAGCCAAACATTTATTTTGTCAACAAATATAACTTGATATACAGTTGAAGTCATAATTATTAGCCCTCCTGTGAAATTCCTTAAATATTTTCCAAATGATTTTAACAGATTCAGGAAATTTTCACAGTATTTTCTATAATATTTTTCCTTCTGAAGAAAGTCTTATTTGTTTTATTTCAGCTAGAATAAAAGCAGTTTTTTTATTTTTTTTATACCATTTTAAGGTCAGTATTATTAGTCTGATTAGTCCGATTGTCTACAGAACAAACCACAGTTATACGACTTGCTTAATTACTCTAACTTGCCTAATTAACCTAGTTAAGCCTTTAAATGTCACTTTAAGCTGAATAGAAGTGTCTTAAAAATATCTTCTAAAAATGTCATCACGGCAAAGATAACAGAAATCAGTTATTAGAAATGAGTTATTAAAACTATGTTTAGAAATGTGTTCTCTTAAACAGAAATTGAGGAAAAAATATATACAGGGGGGTTAATAATTCTGACTTCAGCTGTATGTCCTGCACCATGACTCGTAAGGTAAACCTTTATTGTCCCAGTTAAGGAAATTTGTCTTGGGCTCTCAGTCTAAGCCACGACTATTTAATAGCTTAATACTCACCGGATAAAAATAGTTTTATATCTATTTAATCTACAGCAAGGTAAACCTTTTCCCCAAACGTAACAACTCGCACTCATTATTCAGAACATGTGATAGTCACAGATTGATTTGTTTAGCATGTCTTAATGTGTCCTGTTCATAAATTTGCTGCAGTGACATCTGTTCAGATACCAATAAATTTCCAAGCAGTGTAAATCAAACGGACCACTTTAGTTCTCAGCTGCACGGACAAGTTGCCAAACCAGGCTGATGCCGTACCTTATTAAGCTAAACGTTTTATACGTCAAAAACGTATAAAATTTGATCATACATTTTTGATCCACTCCATGATTTCTCAGACATCATAAAAAATACAGTCGTAGCTGAAGCTTACTACAGAGATTGTTTACATGCATGTTCCATTTCAGTGAATTATCAAAGAAGACCCTAAGATAGATACTCGAAGCAACCGGTGTGGTTGTTTGATTATTGATGGTCACAGGCCTGTGATCACCGATTCCTCTAGAGTCAAGCACCATCTCTTTTGTCTTACTGACATTCAAAGCTGGGAGGTTATCATCTCACCGATTCACAAATCTTTCGATCTCTAAATCATATTCAGATAAATCTTGTGCGCTTTGATCTGCTCAACAAAAATGAACGTTGCTCAGTTTTTGTCTTTTGACTTCATTTTTGATTTGAGTGCGTTTCTAGAATGAAGTGTCGCTCGAGGAACAGCAAACTGCATGAGATCTGAGTGCAAAGGGTATTGCAGTAAAACAAACTCTCCTGAAACTGAAAAGTCACATTAATCTTTCACCGAAAGTTTATGGTTGGCTGAAAAACACTTGCTGTGCATACTGTATAGCCCATTATTCTATAGTCCTACAGTATGTGACAGATTCTCCCATTCCATTGTAAAGTTCTTGTCAGGCTTTTACAAAAGTATTTTTCAGAATCAACTTACTTATCTTTGCTTTTTTAGGCCCCAACTAAAGACCCGTCACAAACCAGTGCGACCAGTTTGAATGGGGACCACCCGCATGACACATGCCACGTCGAAACTCCAATGGAGATTGAGGAGGAGCCCAGCACCCTCGAGTCCACCAAAACCCCGTTGAAAGAGCAGGAGGACAACCTTAGTGATAAGTTTCAAGAGGAAGATCATGATAAACCTGAGAGCGAGGCGTCGGGCAAAGCCTCCTGTTCGGACTCTGGCATCGAGGATGGCAAAAGCACACCCACCTCAGAGGAGGACGCCAAGACAGTTGAAGCTTCTGAACCAGAGCTTCCTGTACAGAGGACATCAAAACCTGCAGAGGAACCTGAATATCCCTCAGAAACCATGGAGCAACACTTGGAGAAGCCCAAAGAGCCTGAGAAAGAAGATCACTGTGAGGAAACTCAACCAGTGCTGAAAAGAATTCAGTTGAAGGACCCGAACGGTCGCATGTCTGTGGTGAGCGACAGGTCCTCCTTTGCTGGGGAGGACTCAGAAAGTTTGGTTTCTCACACCAATGGCAGGTTATCAAATCGATACTCGGATGTGGCCAGTGAAAGCATGGACATCAGTCTGAACCTCTCGGGTGATCTTTCAGTCAACAAGGAGATGGGCACCATCTCTTTAAGGGTAAGTCAGTCTTTGAGTCTGTGTTATGATGATTATTTGCAAACTGTTTGCAGAATTCCTCATCAATTAACTCTGTTGTATAGAAGTAATCATCCAGGTCTCCAGACTTAATGCTACATTTGCTGTTGTGACTAATGCCGTGCCAAACCTGATGGAATGTATACTACCTGACAAAAGTCTTGTGGTCGATCCCAGCTGTACGAGTAACAAATAATAACTTGACTTCTAGTTGAACATTTGGTAAAGTGGCAGAAAGGTTGAATTTTTCTGATGAATCATCTGTTGAGCTGCATCCCAATCATCACAAATACTGAAGACCTACTAGAACCCGCATGGACCCAAGATTCTCATAGATATCAGTCAAGTTTGGTGAAGGAAAAATCATTGTTTGGGGTTACATTCAGTATAGGGGTGTGCAAGAGATCTGCAAAGAGGATGGCAACATCAACAGCCTGAGGTATCAAGACATTTGTGCTGCCCATTACATGACAAACCACAGGAGAGGGCAAATTCTCCAGCAGGATAGCGCTCCTTCTCATATTTCAGCCTCCACATCAAAGTTCCTGAAAGCAAAGAAGGTCAAGGTGCTCCAGGATTGGCCAGCCCAGTCACCAGACATGAACATTATTGAGCATGTCTCGGGTAAGATGGAGGAGGCATTAAAGATGAATCCAAAGAATCTTGATGAACTCTGAGAGTCCCGCAAGAACGCTTTCTTTGCCATTCCAGATGACTTTATTAATCAGTGATTTGAGTCATTGCAGAGATGTATGGATGCAGTCCTCCAAGCTCATGATGGAGTCGGACACAATATTCATTCTGTTTCCACTGCAGCGTGACTTTATATTCTATACTGGACATTATAACTGCTTAGTGACAAGACTTTTGTCTAAGGAAAGTCAGACCTTACTGTCCTAATTAAATCATTAAAAATCAAGGCATGATGATTATATTTTATTTTGGTCAAATACAGACTATCTGCAGGGTCTTAAAATGTCTTAGATCTCAAAAACCAAATTTTAGACCTTAAAAAGTCTTAAATCCACTGAAATAATGTGTTGTAGGTCTTAAATCATTTTAAACAGGGTCTTAATTTTCCATGTAAAGCTATAGCCCAATTGGACCAACACCCATTCAGTCACTAACAATATATTTCAATAAAAGTTTTAAGAAATATATATTTATTGACTCTGTTTACTTATTAACATGGTTTAATTATCTTTCCTACAATAACCACAATTTAAGGTTTTAACTTGGCCATTTAAAGAGTCTTTAGGGTTTAGCCTTAGAAATTGCATTCATTATGGTCTTAAAATGGTCCTAAAATGTCTAAATGCCTAAAATTTGACTTTATAAAACCTGTTGAAACCCTGAAAATAAGCGTAATCTAGAGGCCTTTGCCTTTCATATAAGCCACTTCTGATGCCAAATGATCAAGTAGAAGTCAAGTTATTATTTGTTGTTCCTAAAACTTGAATAGGCAACATAACTCTTTTCAGGTAGTGTCATTATTTTGGTGGCTAAAGGCCATCAATGTGTGGACGTCAAGGTTTTCATATTTGTATATTTATTTGTTTGTTTGTTTTCACAAAAAATAAAAATGGATGAAATTAAATCAAAAAGAACATGCCATTATGCACAGGTCTAAATCAAATTCTCATCAGCAAAAACGTCCAGGAATTATGTAGTCGATTTGCATTTTTTTATAATTATTTTTTAGGAGTTTTCACCTTTAAGGACAGGATAGTGGAGATTAACAGACAGGAAAGTGTGGGGAGCAGAGAGAGGGGAAGGATCGGCAAAGGACCTTGAGCCGAGAATCGAACTCGGGTCACTGCGAGCACCTGGGTCTATATGTCTATATGTCGACGAACAAACCACTAGGCTATTGGCGCCGACTCGATTTGCATTTTTGACATTAAGTGTATATCATCGGAAACAAATCAGATGCTGGTTCCACCAACCGTAGAGCGTGCCTGCACCAGACCCTCTGCACTGAACACTGCTGACCCACTTGGCCTTTAAAATGCTTGCCTTTACTTTTCCTCGAGGTCGTCTGTTTACTGTATCAGTGCCAGTTAATGCCATAGTATAACAGAGCTCCGCTTATGAGAGAGCTAGTGGAGCATTCTGGAAGTTCTGGTTGAGTTGAACACACAGCAGTACAGTGAATGTACTGAGCTCAGGAGGGGTGTGGACGCTGTCAAACAGAGCAGAGCCTGTCTAAAGACACCATCTTACAGATCTCTGCAGAACATAGCAATGAGGCTCTCTGTGCTGCTGGATGGAGAGATGTGGCCACTTCTACATGCTTTTAAACATCTTATGTAGCTGGTAGGGATGTCACAACACTCACTATACAGTTAAAGTCCGAATTATTAGCCCTCTTGAATCATTCACCCTTCTGTATATGTTTTTATTTTCTGATTAACGAAGAGATTTCTTCATCACATTTCTAAACATAATAGTTTTAATAACTCCTTTCTTTTTTACTTTTTATTTAAGATTTTTAAATGTATTTTTTACAGAACAACCCCTTCCCTAACAATTTAACCCCTTACAGATGAGGGGATAAAAATAACAATGAAACTATTAAAAAATAAATAAATTAAAAGAAAACAAAAGAATAAATAAAAGGTATTGCCATCATAATTACTTTACAGGGGATACATTTGTACATCAAGTTACATTGCATTGTGTTGTGTTGCATTGTAGTTACCCCAAATTACAGTGAGGATAGCTTAAGTAACCTCTAAATACCTCTAAAACCTCTAAAAACCTCTAAACTTTCTCATACGCACTTGTACACAGCACCTTATATCAATATACAATGCAATACTTTCTACATTCGCACTTGTACACAGCACCTTATAACCTGTATATTTATAACAATCTGTACATACAACTCAACATCCAGGTTTCTTCACTAACCGCATCTGTTTAATGTTCATCATTTTTTATTATTATTATTTTATTTTTTCAGATTATTTTGTGTTGTCACTTGTCACTTTATGTACACTGGAAGCTTCTGTAGCCAAAACAAATTCCTTGTGTGTGTGAAGCACACTTGGCAATAAAACCGATTCTGATTCTGATTCTGATTCTGAATATACATATCTAAATATGTCGTAATACCCTTCCACCTCTTCAGAAAAATATCAGTCTTCATTTAGAGACATGCAGTCATTTTGTCCATTATATAGATCTGTTTCTATATAGTTTCTATAAAGTCTCTGAATCCACTGAGCCACCTTTGAAGAGCTTTTTTCCGTCCAATGTACTGTTATCATTTTTTTTGCAACCAGTAATAATATCCTTAGGATAAATCTTGTTTCTTCATCAAACACTATTGCACTGGGGGTGTGCTATATACAGGGTGGGCTGTTTATATGGATACACCTTAATAAAATGGGACCGGTTGGTGATATTAACGTCCTGTTTGTGGCACGTTAGTATATGTGAGGGGGAAAACTTTTCAAGATGGGTGGTGACCATGGTGGCCATTTTGAAGTCGGCCATCTTGGATCCAACTTTTGATTTTTCAATAGGAATTCAATTCACCTTTATTTGTATAGCGCTTTTACAGTGTAGATTGTGACAAAGCAGCTTCACATAAAAGGTCATAGTAAATTGGAACAGTGTAGTTCAGTTTGTAGTGTTTAAGTTCAGTTCAGTTCAGCTCAGTTCAGTGTGGTTTAATAATCACTACTGAGAGTCCAAATATTGAAGAGCAAAACCAACGATGTGCAGCTCTGCAGATCCCGAACCATGCAAGCTAGTGGCGACAGCGGAGAGGGAAAAAAAACTTCACTAATTGGCAAAAGTGAAGAAAAAAAAAAACAGACCTAAGTTGGGCACGACCATTCTCCACTGACCAAACGTCTTGTGCAGAGCTGCAGTCTCAGCGGCGGAGGCTGGAAGCTGGCCTCAGTGAAGACTTGTTTGGAAGAGGGTCATGTGACACATCAAACCTATTGGGAAATCCACAAGAAAAACAATGGTGTGCTTGGTTTTAATGTAACTTTATTCTTTCATGAGCCCCCTCACCATTCCCATTTTATTAAGGTGTATCCATATAAATGGCCCACCCTGTAGTATAATGTTTGTTGACATTTGATGAAATGGTTGTGGTTTAGGAATAGATTAGTTATAGTGAATTTTTAAATGAGCACTAAGGTATTTGAACTTTTGGCATTTCAGATGAACATATTTCAGGCTTCTTCCTGCTTCTGAAGCTCAAAACCCGTTTTGAAGCCGGAACATACTTTAACATGAAGTCATTCATTTGCTGCATATTTCAAGCAGCTTGTCTATGAAGCTCCTGTCAGACTTTCCATCCGTCTCTGCTAAACACTCTTTGTCCTGCTTCATTCAGCATTGTGCGTCAGTCACTGAGTGATGATTGTTCGGTCGGCCATCGCTGGCCTTCTGTTCTTCGTTCAGGGATCCAGAGAACATTTCTCATATCTGCAGATACTATTTATTGTTTCAAAACATTAAGAAAAATATGTGATGCATATATACTGGATTAGTAAGCAAATACAACCAAAGAACACCCACCCTATCCCCAACAGAGCCATTAAATTATATACACATATGCAAAAATAAAATAAAAATCAAGTCAAATCAAATGTAAAAAAATATATAAATCTAATTATATATAAAATAAAGTAATATAAAATAAAAAAAATCAAATCAAATATAAAAATCAAATATAAAATAAAATAAAAATCTAATTAAACATAAAATAAAAATCAAATCAAGTATAAAAATAAAAATCTAATTAAAAATAAAAATAAAGTAAAATATAAAAATATAATAAAATATAAAAATCAAATATAAAATAAAAATCAAATTAAATATAAAATAAAAATCTAATCAAATATAAAATAAAATATAAAATTAAATTAAAATTAAATCAAATATAAAAATAAAAATCTAATCAAAAATAAAAATCAAAACAAATATAAAATAAAATAAAAATCAAATTAAATATAAAATAAAAATTAAATCAAATATAAAATAAATTAAAAATCAAATTAAATATAGTCAAATAAAAAATAAAATACAAATCAAATCATGTCATATAAAATAAAGTAACATAAAGTCAAATCAAATCGAATATAAAATAAATTAGTCAAATAAAATGTAATTAAATTTTAAAACTAAATAAAATGAATAAAATAAAATAAAAATAAAATATGATATAAAGTCAAAAATATTAATCAAATCAAATATAAAAGTCAAGTAAAATAAAATAAAAAATCAAATCAAATATAAAATAAAATACAAATCAAATTATATATAAAATGAAGTAATATTAAATTAAATTAAAAATCAAATCAAATATAAAATAAAATATAAAAATATAATAAATTAAAATAAATCTAAATAAAATAGAAAAATAAAATTAAATAATCAAATCAAAGTCAAATTAAATTAAAAAACAGAAAAAGAAAATAAAAGAAAATATAAATCAAATATAAAATAAAATAAAGTTAAATAAAATTAATAAAATAAAATATAAAATAGTCACAAAAACTAATAAAATAAAATGAAAAATAAAGCTAAGAATATATATTAAATAAAATAAAAAATATAAAAAATAAAAAACTATAAAGTTTAATAATATTAAAATAAAATAAAATGATATAAAATAAAATAAATTTTGTAAAATAAATTAAGACAACGACAGTTCAACACATAAACATTCGAATGAAAGTGAAAAATAAGTCATAACAACATTAATTCATGTATTAAGAAAGTCAACTAGCGTTTCTCACGTCTGCTGTTTTTCCAGCATGATGATGAAGTTGAACTCTTATATTAGCTCTAATATTGCATGATCAAAACAGATCAACAACAACTTTAGGAAATGTTAATAATAGATGATTTCATTGTACCAAAACCTCATCAGCGGATGAACAGACAGCGCTCAGCCTCATAACAGACTCTACTGTTTGCTCAGCTGCATTAAGCAGACACACACTCTTACTGTTTGACTAGTGATGACATTTATATCACAACCACCAACACCGTTTGACTTTATTAGTGTGTGATGAAGTTTAGATGAACAATTCAGCTGATTGAAGAGCGACACACACGTGTGTGAGTGCGAGCATGTGTGTATGTGTGAGGCCATGTGCGTGTGTGTGTCTGTGCAAGAGCATGTGTGTGAGTGTGTTAGGGCATGTGTGTGTGTGCGATGAGTGCAAGGTGTCTTGGTGTGTGTATGCGTGAACGCACAAGCTAGTGTGTGCGGCAAGCTTGTGTGTGTGTGTGTGTGTGTGTGTGTGTGTGTGTGTGTGTGTGTGTGTGCGTGTGTGTGTGTGTGTGTGTGCGTGTGTGTGTGTGTGTGTGTGTGTGTGTGTGTGTATGGTGACCCTGCGTGTGAGCTTGTGGCATGCATGTGTGTGCACGTGCAAGTGTGTGTGCGTGCGCGCGTGTATGTGTCAGAGCGTGTGTGCAGTGAGCATGTGTGTATGTGGCAAACTTGTGTGAGTGCGAGCGTGTGTGTGAGCTTGCGTGCATGTGTGCGCGCGTGCACATGCGTGAATGTGTCAGAGCGTGTGTGCAGTGAGCATGTGTGTATGTGGAAAGCTTGTGTGTGTGCGAGAGTGCGAGCGTGTGTGTGAGCTTGCGTGCATGTGTGTGCGCGTGTGCACAAGCGTGAATGTGTCAGAGCGTGTGTGCAGTGAGCATGTGTGTATGTGGCAAGCTTGTGTGTGTGAGAGAGTGCGAGCGTGTGTGTGAGCTTGCGTGCATGTGTGTGCGTGTGCACATGCGTGTATGTGTCAGAGCGGGTGTGTGGTGAGCTTGTGTGTTTGCATGTGTGCGAGCGTGTGTGTGAGCTTGCGTGCATGTGTGTGCGCATGCACAACCGTGTATGTGTCAGAGCGGGTGTGTGGTGAGCTTGTGTGTGTGCATGTGTAAGCATTTGTGTGTGCGAGCATGTGTGCGTGTGTGAGGGCGTGTGTATGTGTGAAAGCGCAGGCTAGTGTGTGCGTGTACTGTATGTGTCGGCATGTGTGCGATTAAGTGTGTGTGACAAGCTTGTGTGTGTGTGCAAGCGTGTGTGAGGTAGGGTTTGGTCGAAAGACGATGCCATCATCCATCGCTGATGGCCGGTAGACACCACGATGCAGAGCCGGCATCGCGATCCTCCGCCCCGCCCCATCGCAATCTGCTCGTGAAAAATACACTCCGAGGCCCCGTTTACACTGATACGTCTTCGTTTTAAAATGATATTTTAGAACGAAAATGATCCACGTCCTCTCTGGCGTTTCACCTAGCATTTCTGAACAGCCCTCCGTCCACGCTACCGCTGAAAACGCACATCACGTGACCGCAAACAACAGTGTTGCCAGATTGGAAATGTCAACGTATCGTACCAGAACCTCGAAATGATCATATTTGGAGGAAAATTATCGAACACGAGTCAAACGGGGAGTATACAGCTATCATCTAGTCAAATAGCGTTTGGACACAACGTGCAAATTACCACAATATGTAAAAAAAAAGAAAAAACTAGGCGTACCTTAGTGGGAAGGTTCAAACCATAGACTGTAAAATATATGGACGGAGCATCCGTGACGTCACCCATAGGTTTCTGAACACTGCAAAAAAAGCTACTAGTAGGCGCGGCCAACCGTCGCCATTTTGTTCGCGCGTCATCGCACCCACGGCGGGATACCAAACAAGGGCAAAGAGGCGGAGAGTGAGCGGAGCTACAGACACCTGCTGGCACTTTGCTTAGACCTGGCAGACAGACTTTACTTTGGGAGAAACACTTGATACTTTATTACCTGCGACCCGTTTGTGTTCTGACCACATGTGCTTGGCTGTACACCAGGCATGTCCAAGCTCGGTCCTGGATGGCCGGTGTCCTGCAAAGTTTAGTTCCAACCCCAATTAGACACACCTGGGCTAGCTAATCAAGCACTTACTAGGCTTTCTAGAAACATCCGTGCAGGTGTGTTGAGGCAAGTTGGAGCTAAAATCTGCAGGACACCGGCCCTCCAGGACCGAGTTTGGACACCCCTGCTGTACACTATATCAATAAAGTGTTTAGACTGTTAAAAACACTGTAGTAATACATTGAGCCACTAAACATGACATTTTTCTACAGAAGGAAAACGCGAATTACTTCCAAACACTTCAGATATAGTCTGTGTTAGTAAATGCAAGACTATTGATGAACTCCAGCATAACACTGTATGACAATGCTTTAGATCAGTGTTTCCCAACCCTGTTCCTGAAGGCACACCAACAGTACACATTTTCAACCTCTCCCTAATCAAACACACCTGAATCAACTCATCATAACATCAGAAGAGACTCCAACACCTGAAGTTAATGGGTCAGAAAAGGGAGACATTCAAAATATGTACTGTTGGTGTGCCTCCAGGAACAGGGTTGAGAAACACTGCTTTAGATGACTGTTCTAGAGCCTACAGCTAATCAATCTGTCAGATTCTGGAGTGCTTTACAGCTCTAAAAAACATTATAAATGATAAATGATCTTAAATAAAACACACACATGTATAGAGATGGTATACAAGTATATAACTTTACTCACCTGGGAAACGGAGGCCACATTAATGGAGGAACACAATTAAGTGCACACAGCATCCCATATCATCTGATAATTGTAAGAAATAAGTCCAAAAGGCAGCTGACTGTGTAAAGCCACATAAAACAACACAAAAATACGATGAACATGCCGAGATCAGTGGCTAATCTGCCGGATTCAGCTGAGGTGAAGTGACGGCGACCAGCGAGACCTAGCTGTCACTCAAGTGGCCACGCCCTTAATTATGCAAACTTAATATAACCTAATATAAAGGAAACGGATGAGTTATAAAAAAATTCACCCCCCTCACAGTTGTCATGGAGGGTAATAATAGCTATATGAACCAAAATCGTTCTTTGTACCAGGCTGTAAACACCTTTTGTTTCTGCTGTAAAGTTGGCCATTCTAACAGTGGGCTCAATTGCAATTTGCTCTATTATGGAGCCAGGACTAGCGGAACTTTAATGAATTGCAGTTTCAGTTACTCCCGTACTCCCGTATTGGCCCGAGGGAGAGCAGGAGGTTGCCGCTTGGTTCAAACTCCACCTCCGAGTCGCTGTCCTGCGTGTGTTGCCAGATGTTAAGGAATTCATTTTGGGGTTCAAATCAGATGCCGTCATGGACCGCAACATAGTGCTGATTGGCTTGAAAGCAGTTCACACTCCCGAATTTTTAACACACTCTGAGGTGTGCATGACAACATTCAGAGTATCTGTAATGAGCCGATTTTGGAGCTTTGTTTTGATGAGATTAACTTTGGAAAAACACATGACACATTTAAATGGGGAAAAAACATTCTCCCCGTCTCACCTTCCTTTTCAGCACTACTTTTTCAAAACTTCATTGCTTAATCAACCTCAACCTGAAAATGACTGACTTAAGAACGGCTGCGCGCAGCAGGACTGTTAACTCACGAGAGAAAGCCATTCTCCACGTTGATTGGCTGAGAAAATGTAACGTAAGATGAGATAGTAAACGTGTCCTACTCCGACAAAAGATGCAGCTAGATTAATAAGTAGAAGCCCGGAGATTACAGTGAAATTACTTTTAAATGCCGTAAAATTCTGAAATGATCATACATTTTAGGATTTTTCTCATTATTGATCGTACAGAGGTCGAAATTATCGTGCAAATACGATAATTATCATACATCTGGCAACACTGCCCCACGCACACACACAGACACACTGTCATGTGCTCGAGACAGCAGGTACAGGCAGTAAGCGGGTCAGTACACTGCTTCAGTCTTTAGCTTTCACGCTTGTACTTAGTAATTTTAGTGTAAACCTCAGATACTGTTGGTTGGTTCCTGTTGGTTGTGCACCTTTATTACCAACTAAGTTTGTGGACGCCATTATAACGACACAGATCACTCTGACTATTCATGCCAGAGTCCTGCGGAAAAAATGATTGACAGGTGGTCAGTTGTGTGTGACTTATCTTTATTTATTTATGATTTGGTTATGGATGAAACACAGACCATGTTAGTCAGGTAGTTGAAACGGTAGGCTACAAATAATTAATTTGGTATTAAATAATTAATTATTCAAAAAAAAAAAATTCACCGCCGCCTACGACGACGATGCCATCGCCCATCGCGTCCATTTTACATTAGACATCGTACGACGCCAAATCGGTCGACATCGCCCAACCCTAGTGTGAGGGCGTGTGTATGTGTGAAAGTGCAAGCTAGTGTGTGTGGCAAGCTTTTAAACGTGTGTGTGATTGTGCGAGCACAGACATATGCATGTGAACAAATGCATGTGTGTGAGAGTCCCCCTCATGTACTCAATCTGCTCTACACGCTCTGCTCTTGAGTTACAGCCACTTCATGTCAGAGCTTTACCGGAAAACAGCAATCTCACTGTTTCCTGTTCACACCCTCTGCCTCTCTCTCTCTCTCTCTCTCTCTCTCTCTCTCTCTCTCTCTCTCTCTCTCTCTCTCTCTCTCTCTCTTTTATTTCTTCTTTCTTGTTTCAGAGTTGCAAGTCATTTAGACAATCATTATGTAAAATGTAGGATCTATTTTCATGCTTCTGACAAAAATATAATACATAAACCCCTGTGGAAATCAAAGAGTTTTCCCATCATTCTTCAGTATAGAAGAAAGAAGCTCAAACATGTTTAAGACAAGTGGAGGATGAGGAAATGATGACAGAATTTTCAATTTGGAGTGAACTATCCCTTTAAATAGACACTAGTTCATCAGTCACTAGTAACTAAATCTGTTCAACTTTTTGGCATTTACTTTAAAGCAGATCTTTTTATTTTGATACCATTATTTATTATACAGGGTTTCCACGGGGTCTTAAAAAGACTAATATTTAAAAATCTAAATTTTAGGCCTTAAAAAGTCTTAAATTGGCTGTTCTAGGTCTTAAATATTTTTTGCACAGGTCTTATTTCTCCGATGTCCATGTAACCCTACACCTAATGCTCATTTAAATTTTTTTGCTGTTGCTGCTTGGATTTCGTGGGGTTGTAGTTCTTTATTTCAAATGTCCAAATGTACATGTAATTAGCGGTATTAAAACTACAAATGAGACCAACATGTAGTAGCCAATCAGCTTTCTGTTATTGAACTCATGCGAACGTAACATCATTGCGGTGTTTGCGGAGGCTCGCTTTGGGTGTGCGTGACATGATTTCGGATGGCGGAGCTCACAACATTTTTGGAGACTTTGCCGCGTTTGATTTGAGTTGAGTATGAAACACTTTGAAGAGATTTTGTCTGAAACAGGTACGACTGTACAGACATCTTTATGATCCGTCCATGTGTGATCATAGGGAGAACCAGATAACCAATAATTCTTGGCTAGAAAGTGCAGCAGCCGTGGGAAAGGAGGAACGTTTTTGTAAAAGTTTGGAAAAACCTGAGGGATAAGTTTGTTAAAACATAAAAGAGGCCACGCAAAAGTGGAGACCCAGGTGGTTTTAATATTACAGAATATTATGTTTTCCATAATTTCATATGTTTTACGCTGATGTATATATTACAGTTTTGAATTTAAAACTATTTCATAGTTACAAACTAAAATTAAGTATCAAATTCTGTCTTTGATAACTGGAAAGGAATATATGAACCTATCAGTTTACAAGATACTGATGCCCAATTTCTAGGCTTTATTGGTGATAATGGTCAGGAATGTTGGACTATTATTGCCTGTTTAGCTTAAGCAGAGGACACAAACTAGCCAGACAGTAATGTGTGAATTGTGGAGTGGGCAAAATAAAAAAAAGATCAGTATTTTTAGTATTAGTACTTTTTTTTGCTTTTATTCTTGCCATAATAAAAATATATAATTGTAGAGCAACTCATGTTCTGTAGTCATTGATATTTAACGTTAATAGATAGAACTGTCAGATATATGAACAAAAGCAAGTGATGCATTAAAGTTTGATTTAAAACTCTTGAACGGTTATAAAAATCATTATAATCATTATAATAAATTATAAAAATAATTAAAAAACAATTAAGTTTCAAAATCTTCAATGATATTAATGATGTGACATAATTCCGGAAACTATCTACTTCTCTGTTTATCCATCTGACTTTACTGTCTGTTTCTTTTGATCGCCCCCTGTAGTTTAAAAGAATATCTCAATGGCGAACGCGTCAAATATAAAAGCCTCGTCTGTTTCGTGAGCTGCGCGATGCGGCGCCAGGCGAAAGTATAAATCAGCCTTAAGACGTTTGTTTGTTTGTTTGTTTGTTTGTTTGTTTTTTCTGTAGTTCAATAATGCATGTAACCTGTCTTTAGTACTGTCAATTTGAATACATTTATTTTACCACTAATTTTGAGATGTTGCATTTTCTCTTTATGTGTATGCGTGATATTGTGATATAGCTCTTAAATATAATGCTTAATGGTCTTAAAAAGGTCTTAAAAGTCTTAAATTTGACATTATGAAATCTGTAGAAACCCTGTTATAATAGTAGTTGTTTATTAGAAGTTATTATATTAATCTTTAGTATCTTTTTAACCCATTATTAGATATTAGGGGTGTGACTATATACTTAAGTCACGGTTCGGTACGTACCTCAGTTTTTAGGGTCACAGTTTCTCTCAACTGGTGTCCCGTTGATAGTGATGGGAGTGTGTTCTCTTTTCTCTCTCCTGAAAACCCCCACCAGCTCCTTGGTTTTGCTGATGTTAAGTAAGAGGGGGGTTTTTCTGACACCATTGCGTCAGAGTGTGCACCTCATCTCTGTAGGCCGTCTCATCATTATCGGTGATTAGGCCCTCCATCGTTGTGTCATCAGTTTAACGATGACATTGGAGCTGTGTCTGGATGTACAGTCGGGGAGTTTTAGGAGTTTCTGTCAAAATAATTTCAAGTTTAATATGCAGTGCAGGCATCCCGGCGGCTCAGTGGTTAGTACTGTCACCTCACAGCAAGAAGGTCTCTGGTTTGAGTCCCGGCATTTCAGTGTGGAGTCTGCATGTTCTTCCCGTGTTCACATGGGTTTCCTCCAGGTGCCCTAGTTTCCCCCACAGTCCAAACACATGCGCTACTAAATAAATTGAACTAAATTGGCCGTAGTGTATGAGTGTGTGTGTGTGTGTGTGTGTGTGTGTGTGTGTGTGTGTGTGTGTGTGTGTGTGTGTGTGTGTGTGTATGAGTGTGTATGTACACAGTCTACATTGTAAAAGCACTATAGAAATAAAGATGAATTGAATATGGGTGTTTCCCTGTACTGGGTTGTGGTTTGAAGGGCATCCACTGCGTAAAACATATGCTGGAATAGTTGGTGGTTCATTCCGCTGTGGCGACCTCCTAAGCTGAAGGAAAATGAATGAATAATTATGCAGTGCTACCTCAGTGTCAGTTCCAAAGCAGTGGACCAATCAGAAGAACTCTGAGACGGGCAAGTGTTGCAAACTTCTGTTTACAGTAGCAAGTTGGAATACAGTTTTATCTGATGACAACACGGCAGAGGAGCTTTTAAATAAACATTCCTGAATGCTGTATTCAGTGTTTTTAAACACAGACGTGTGGGAACTGCCCAATGTTATTCAGATGTACAGTTGAAGTCAGAATTATTAGCCCCCTTTGATATTTTTTCTTCTTTTTTTAAATATTTCCCAAATGATGATTAACAGAGCAAGGAAATTTTCACAGTATGTCTGATAATATTTTTTCTTCTGGAGAAAGTCTTATTGTCTTATTTGTCTTATATTTTAATATTTTAAAAACCATTTTAAGGTCAATATTATTAGCCCCTTTAAGCTATATATATTTTTGATATTCTACAGAACAAACCATCATTATACAATAACTTGCCTAATTACCCTAACCTGCCTAGTTAACCTAATTAACCTAGTTAAGCCTTTAAATGTCAATTTAAGCTGTATAGAAGTGTCTTAAAAAAGATCTAGTCAAATATTATTTCCTGTCATCATGACAAAGATAAAATAAATCAGTTATTAGAAATGAGTTATTAAAACTATTATGTTTAGAAATGTGTTGGAACAAATCTTCTCTTCGTTAAACAGAAATTGGGGAAAAAAACAACAGGAGGGCTAATACTTAAGGAGGGTTAATAATTCTGACTTGAACTGAACCATTGCCAGTTGTGCAGTGCTGTTACCGATTTACCTATCTGGGGACTATTTTCAGGCACTGCATAATATCATTGTGCCTGCTGCAGTCATGATACGGCAACAAAGATTTCTTGATATTTATGCCAGAATGAGAGTATAGTTCCTAGACAAATCCACCTCACAAGCGTCAAGCTTTAAATAAGAATATATTATTTTACTATTAACCATGATGGAAACCAAACTAATTCACGGATGTGCATTAAAAAAGGTCATGTGATTTTGTTAGAATAGATCATGTGATGATAAAAAAAATGTATGAATGGCTAAACCAGCAGGCTGAGCATTCTG
Organism: Danio aesculapii; assembly: GCF_903798145.1. NCBI lineage: Eukaryota > Metazoa > Chordata > Actinopteri > Cypriniformes > Danionidae > Danio > Danio aesculapii. Next base: position 3,571,116 of record NC_079455.1, read on the forward strand.
TAGAAACATCTGAAATGTTGATTTTGGTCATTCTCAAATGCCTTAACTGTTTCAGTATTAGTGTTGTTATATTATTAATTACCTCCAGAACTGTCAAGAACATCTGTGCTCCGCGTCTCACACCTTCACCGTGCATTGCATGTCGGCATTGTCTTCTGAGGCAATTTAATTTATTAGTAATTTAATAGTAATAGTAATTTAATGAATGAAGAAAACGTTCACAGAACTTCTCCTACCACCGCAAATTCTGTTTTACTGTTGATATTTGGCTCCAGCTAATCAGGAAGTGACGATTATGTTCTCTTTGACTCGTTGGATTGAAACGCTTCATTCGCACATCTTTTATGCGATATTCCAGTTTTGTGCATACGTTTAATTCGCATCTTTAGATGGAAACAGTCTGTTTTCTTATTTTCTTTCAATAACCATGTGTTGTTTTTCCACCAGGACTCCAAGAAGACATTGAAGCGCACCCGTAAGTTCTTGGTGGATGGTGTTGAAGTGAGCGTCACCACTTCCAAAATCATCACCGACGATGAGAAGAAAGACGAGGAGATGAGGTTTCTCAGGCAAGTTCCTCCAAACTATCATACTTTCACCAAGATCTCTCAAGGCGGGGGGAATACAACTCATTTTCCACTAGCATCTCTACTGAGCAAACAGACTATTTTAGGTCTCAAGACCTTGTCCTTTCAGAACGAGACATTAATACTCAGGGGAATCTTTGTGTAGTCAGATGAAAGCGGGCTGCTTTTAAAGGACAAATCGAGAGCTTGGATCACATTTAAAGGGATAGTTCATCCAAAAATTAACGTTTTCCGTTAATTTACTCACCTACAGGCCATGTAAGATGGAGGTGACTTCTTTAGGTGACATTAAGGTGACATTAAAGGTCTCATGTAATTAAAATAAAGTTTTTTTTAGATGTTAGTATCAGTATTGTTAGTTTTTAGGATATCTATAATCTAATGTTCCTCTAAAACACTGACAAAATGCACATTTAGGAGATATTAAATTGATATAAACATGTAAAGCTTGTAGTCTTTACTTCTGCCTAAATGAATCAACGTTTTTATTCACGTCACCGCATACTTCAGGTTCATCAAATCTCCTGACCAATCAAATGCTCTCTAGTATCTGACATGCCCCGCCTTCTTCAAGACACTTCTGATTTGATGCACTTGAGCTCAACCACTCTCACTGGCAGAGCTGTGATAAAGCAAAATGCTATTGGCTGTTTTTTTAAAAAGGGAGAGGAGCTACACTGTCCAACCCTCTCATTTTTTTTAGTTATGATTAGGCCCACACAGAATCTGCACGTACAGGTTTCCGCAGATTTTTAGCCCATCATTGATTCTGTTTTTGGCCGTCATTGATTTACTTGTGTAAATGTGTGTAAATTTATATTTATTCAGTTTTTAAATTAATTACAGTGATATTATTGACTAATATGAAAATGTTCATATGATTTATTCACAATACAGTTTGTACAGTAATGTTTTCTGTCTTTTAGTAGAGAGATATTATATGAGAGACTTGCTTTGTTTACCAAATAAAGTGGATCTAATTGGATCTGCATTGTAAACATTAAATAAAAGTTAAAAAGCTATCACCTTTTAGTTCATATATAAAAGTTTTAGTAATGATACTCTCAAAATCAATCCGCATACATCTGCAGATTTTTAACTAAACTAATACAGCAAAAAATATCTGCAGATTCTGTCTGGCCCTAGTTATGATTACGCCAAACATTGAATAAAAATGCACATTTCAAAGCACTTCACGAGAGCTTTAAAGAAGATTTTGAGCTGAATCTGTGGTTCTTAGTGATTCATATAATAGCAGTGAAGGGTGATGGGTTTTTATATTTACATCAAGACATGAAATAGGCATATATACGGCTATATGAAGAGAGAATGAGGAGTAGGGCAAATGTGCGTTTCATGTCAAATACGAAAGTGAAAGCATGCTGAAATATTACCGAGTGCTGTTTATCCGTTTAGACAATTAGACCAAACTGCAGTCTTGGTTTATCTGTTATTTCTCTCTTTAATGTAAAGCCTATAATGCATAATTCTAGCCAACAGCTATGTATGAGAAAGTTTTACCTCTTATTTATACTTGGTGATGATGTCTGTGGCTGTCACCATTCACAATTAAAGCACAGCTTTTCGCTTATAATGTCTTATTGCTCATTTCCATAAATTAAAATAATAAATAATAATAAATGACAGCTGAACGGGACTCATAAACAGTGGAACTCTGACCCATGTGAGGAGAGTTTGCTCATACGTAGGCCCACACGGAATCTGTGCATGAATTCTGCAGATTTTTAGCCCATCATTGATTCTGTTTATTGTGTAAATGTGTGTAAATTCATATTTTTTCAGTTTTTAAATTAATTTCAGAATCAGAAAGAGCTTTATTGCCAGGTATGTTCACACATACTAGGAATTTGTTTTGGTGACAGAGCTTCTACAGTGCAACAGGATTACAGAGACAGGACAAAAAACAGATAATAAATATATTTAAAAAAATAGAAGTAAGTAGTGAGTGCAAATATTATAATAATAATAATAATAATAATAATAATAATAATAATAATAATAAAATAATAATTCAGTAATATTATTGACTAATATGAAAATATTTATATGATTTATTTACAATAAAGTTTGAAAAGTAATATTTTGTGTCTTATTATAAGAGACTTGCTTTGTTTACCAAATAAAGTGGATCTAATTGGATTTGCATTGTAAACATTAAATACAAGTTAAAAAGCTATTACTTTCCCAAAATCATTCCGCATACATCTGCAGATTTTTAGCAAAACTCTGTGCAGAAATGGCAAAAATGTCCGCAGATTACGTCTGGCCCTACTTATACGTGAAACTTTGCAGTGTGAAAGCGAACCGCACCAAGTACAACAAGCAACATTGTAACAAATTTAATCACTGTTTCAGAACAAAACAATCAATGTACAGGTGTGAAAGCATCCTAAAAATAAACTCATACAAATGAGTCTGAATCAATAGCCATGGCTCCTGATGACACAATGAGGTCGTGGGAAGAAGCAAATGATCAGTCCGTGCAAGAAATTGAACATTATTTACAATATAAATTATAACGTCTAGTTCAAATTAGCATCGTTAAAAAAAAATAAGTTAAAACCTGTTTAACATATTAAAATAAGTTCAAGTAACATAAGAAAATAGGAGAAACGTCACATCTTGGATGACCTGTGTGAGAGAATGAACAGGGAATCTGTTTAAGCCGTTTATCTGTTTAACTATCCCTTTAAACAGATAAATTCATCCTCTGTGCTCTTGAGAACTTTTCAGACTAGTCTTTTTCTCTTGAAGCACCTCAGCTGGTGGTAGCAGATAACAAACTGAGTGTTTCTCACCACAAACGCACGCGCGCACACACACACACACACACACGCACACACACACAGTCTAAACCTGCAAAGAAAAACACTTCTGCCATCTAGTGGTGATGGAAGTTCTTGCACTGACCCAAGAGAGCAGTTTCCATTCAGTCAAAGTATAAAAAAAGGGTCCCTGTCATATTTCCCTTAAATAATTTAACCTGTCATGTCAGTCAATTAATAAACAGAATAAATAAATGAATATGTTTAATGAAATCTACTTGACTTCTAATGCTGAATGCTGAATTTCATTAAATTTGTTTTGTTCTTCTGGTTTCGTGATGAAATATGACTTGGGACGTGTTCTTGACAGTTTTGAAATTTCCCCCCCTCATGAAATATCTTTGTGGAACATTCCTCTGGTGTTTGGCTGTCAGCGAAGTCCTGTAATGAATGAGGCGGGGGCGTTTTTTTCCCATGATTCCTCAGTAATGCTCTCTGTGGGCCGAGACAGTGGAAGAACTGCTGCATTCTGGACATTCTTTGGTTGGCGGGATATTTCACGTTCTGCTTAAAGCGACAGTCCACACAAAAAACTTCAATCGTCTCACTTATTCAAACAAGTACATACAGTACTAAAGTATGTACTTACCATAGTTGTTACATACTGTAAGCAATAACCAGGGCCAGACAAAATCTTTTTTGTGCGATTTCTGCACAGAATATAGTAAAATAAAAGAAATCTGCAGAATTATTTTCAGAGTATACTAACTAAAAGTGTAACACATGAAATAAAAATATAACTTTAGCAATATATTGAAGATTTACAATGCAATGCGATCTCTCTGCAGTTGTTATAAATGTTGGATTAATCTACACGTTCAAAAAAAGTTATTAATCCGCAGGTCAGGAGTGTCCATACGGATCACGGATCAGTCGTGATCTGTTAAACCCCTCATTTATATAAGTATATAAATACACTCAATAAGTAGGTACTATCCCTTAACCTACCTCTGAAATTAACCTTATCCTATGTCATCATCATATCCAAACCCAATGCTTTTACGCAAGTAATAAAATAAAGTACAACTAAATGTAAGACATGTAAGGCAAAAGAAGATATTTTGAAGAGGTTTACTTCTCAAACCATTTGCTTCTCATTGGCCTCCATTAAATGGAACCAATATGTAAACATTTGAGGCCAGCTTCCAGCCTCCTGAGGCCAGCTTCCAGCCTCCGCCGCTGAGACTGCAGCTCTGCACAAGACGTTTGGCCAGCGGAGAAATTAAAATGGTCGTGCCCAACTGAGCCTGGTTTCTCTCAAGGTTTTTTTTCTTCACTTCCACCTTTAGTGAAGTTTTTTTCCTCTCCGCTGTCGCCACTGGCTTGCATGGTTTGGGATCTGTAGAGCTGCGCATCGTTGGATTTGCTCTTCAATATTTGGACTCTCAGTAGTGATTATTAAACCACACTGAACTGAGCTAAACTGAACTGAACTTAAACACTACAAACTGAACTACACTGTTCCTATTTACTATGATCGTTTATGTGAAGCTGCTTTGACACAATCTACATTGTATAAGCGCTATACAAATAAAGGTGAATTGAATTGAATTCCTATTGAAAAATTAAAAACATGGCAAAATATCCTCTTTTTTTATTCTGTTCAAGAAAAAAGTCTTTAGTGGAATTTAGTGGAAACTTAGAATTATTAAGTGGCCTTAACTACTGTGTACTTGCATTCAAAAATATATGCAATGCAATTATTGTGTTCGTATTGTATTGCACAAGGCTGATGGTGCTATTGAGCAGTAATTTGGGTAAGGTTAGAGAGAGATTTGGTGATACGGGCAGGTTTGGTGTAAGGGATGGGAAAACAGTGTAATTATAAATGTAAAATACTGACATGCAGGTATTTTGAAATATACAGTTGAAGTCAGAATTATTACTTAATTATAACAATTAATTATTAGGTAAGTTACTGTATAACGATGGTTTGTTTTGTAGACTATCAAAAAATATATATAGCTTAAAGGGGCTAATAATATTGACCTTAAAATTGTGTTTAAAAAAATAAAAACTGCTTTTATTCTAGCCGAAATAAAACAAATAAGACTTTCTCCAGAAGAAAAAATATTATCAGACATACTGTGAAAATTTCCTTGCTCTGTTAAACATCATTTGGGAAATATTAAAAAAATTAAAAGGGGGGCTAATAATTCTGACTTTAACTGTATGTACAATGTAAAAACTGATAATTCTTAGGAAATAATATTCAGATTTGATGCAAAAAAATCATTATTATTATTATTATAGGTAAATTTCTTTAAAAAAAAAAAAGTTATGTCCTTTTTTAGATGCAAACAAAGTCTCTGTCCCTAGAGTGTGTGTGAAACTTAAAAAAAAAAAATACCCCACAGATAAACTCTCTGAAATGGACCCTTTTAGGCTTTGATCCTAATTGTGGTGTTTAGGTGACTGTCGCTTTAAATTCAAATGAGATTGTGCTCTTTTCAAAAGAGGGCGGAGCTGCAATTGCCTATGCATTAGCATAGTGGCAGATTCACAAACAAGAATAGTGTCCTATGCTAATGAGGGAGAGATGGTCACTAGTGGGCGGGGCTTCCCCCTCTGATGACACGTACAAAGGGAGAATGTCAGTCAAAGTGTTTCTGCAGACTGTTTTTATTAAAAGTGATTGTAATCAGTGTTTACCATTAGCAGCTGGTTATATTCACACACTGCTGACGCACAACTGTGTTTAAACCCCTTATAAAAGTGATTTTCACATTATAGGTCCCCTATAATGGTGATCGGTAGTATACATAGCAGTTTTTGCATTGTAAAATACTGAAGTGGTATTTGATCGCTGAGTTGTGATTGGTGTGCGCAGGCGTCAGGAGCTTCGGGATCTGCGTCTCCTGCAGAAAGAGCAGCATCGCTCGCTGACGGTGCTTAACATGAAGCTGAAGGAGCAGCGCGAGCAGATGCAGCGCAGGTTTGACCAGGAGATGAACGTGAGTGTGTTTAGAGCTCCAGCACACACAGCTGACCTCTAATCCTTTCTCCTGTTCCTTATTATCTATTATTACTTATAATTCCTTTCTATGAAGACATTTTTTTTATATTAATATATAAATAATATTATTATTATATAATAAGGCACTTATTGCCTTAATTAGATTATTTTAATAATTTGATAACTGATGTCCATGTAAAGTAGTCATTGTTACTCTTAGATAATAATAATAATAATAATAATAATAATAATAATAATGGTATTATTATTATATAAAAATTATTTTTAGTAGTACTATAATAATAATAATAATAATAATAATAATAATAATAATAATAATAATAATAATAATAATGGTATTATTATTATATAAAAATTATTTTTAGTAGTACTATTATAGTAATAATAATAGTAATAAATAATAATGATGACGAAATTGTTATTATTAATTTAATTTTTTAATATAACAATTATTATTAGTAGTATAATAACTACTAATAATAACATTGTGTATTTTCTGAAAGATCTTATGAGAGCAAAACAGCAGTGATTATTTTGTGAAACGTTAATAAATAGCACTGATGTATTTGGTTTATTACTGCTCACAGGCCAAGAAGAAATACTACGACACGGAGCTGGAGACCCTGGAGAAACAGCAGAAGCAGACCATCGAGAGGATGGAGATGGAGCACAGCGTAGGACTGAGAGAAGAGGGAAAGCGCATCCGTGTGGAGCAGGAAAAAGCTTACATCAAGTTCCTGGACCAGATGAAACAAAAGAAGAAAGAGGCAAGAGAACGAGTCTATACATGAAATGCACTCTTGTTGTTGCTGATGTTAAAGGAACAGTGCATTTATTTGGAAATGAGCTCATATTGTAACTCTACTAGAGTTTAAAAGTTGAGTTTTATAGTTTTTTTTGTAAACACTTTTAGCTTAGCTTAGCATACATCATTGAATCGGATTAGACCATTAGCTTCACAAAAACATTGAGCAATTTTTCTGTTAAAGTTTGACTCTGTAGTTACTTCATGATACGACATGTCAGCCTAGAAAACAGGCATTAAGTAGAAAAATTATCGAAACAAGGAATGCTAATGGTCTAATCCAATCTAATGATTTATGCTAAGCTAAGCTAAAAGCATGAAAAACAAAAATGGTAAAACTCAATAGTTGAACTCTAAGGAGTGGTAAAATTTGCCAAAATCTTTGGAAAATACACTGATTTTACAACTCCCCTAGAGTTAAAAAGTTGAGATTTATCATTTTTCTTAAGAAGGAGCACTTTAAACTTAGCTTAGCATAGATTATTCAGTGGGATTAGACCATTAGCATCTCACAACAACAAAAAACTTCATGTTACAGCATATCAGCCTAGAAAATCATTTTCATTTTCAACTACAGACGAGTCATGCATTAAATACGAAAATAATCAAAACACTTTTTATTTTATTTTTGAGCGAGATGCTAACGGTCTAATCCGATTCAATTATTTATGCTAAGCTAAGCTAAAAGTGCTCCTGCCAGACCTGCAGATCAGCTGAATGGATTCTAATATGGTAAAATTCAACTGTTTACCTCTAGAGGAGTGGTAAAATGAGCTCATTTGCCAAAAAAGTGATGTGTCCTTTTAATAAATACTCATTAAGCATTTATAGATAATATGTAAATTAATATATAATAAGTAAACCGTATTAATAAGTATATTATTTATAAGGTAATAAGTAAATCATTCCAGTATAAGCATGAAATTAATCAACATGTTAATATAAATGTAAACAATATCCTATAACTATAAAACTATAATTCTAATCATTATGATTAACTGTGGCAAAATATTGAATAGAAAATTACATTTAATGTGGTAGGAGAAGCCATCGTGGGCCTTTTTTCTGTTCTGGCGCTAATAATAATAGAGTAATAATGATAATACTGAACCACTGTGATGACAGACTTTGGCTGAGGGATTTAACAATGAGCAAAACAACATTTCAGATGTTTTATAATGTGCTGGAAACACTGGTTTGTCCATTTATCATGCTTATTTTTATCATCACATGATTTGTTAAAACAAAATAAACAAGCCTTTTTGATGCGCATGCTGGAATTTATTCAATAAATGTGTTTTCATTGTAGTTTATTTGCATTTTTTGATACTGGATCAAAAGTTGATCCTACTCAGTTGTGAGTATAGGTTTTTTATGTACATTTTTAAAATGTGTGTGCATCTTGTTGTTTACATCAGTTTTTCCCAACCCTGTTCCTGAAGGCACACCAACAGTCCACATTTTCAACCTCTCCCTAATCAAACACACCTGAATCATCTTATCATAACATCAGAAGAGACTCCAAAACCTGAAGTTAATGAGTCAGATAACGGAAACATCCAAAATATGTACTGTTGGTGTGCCTCCAGGAACAGGGTTGGGAAACACTGGTTTACATGATGCATTTTTTATGCGATATTCCAAGATGCACATAAAATAGACAGATGGAAACAGCTATTTATATCATTTCAAATGGAAACTGAAATCAATTCTTTTAATACATATATTGCAGATTGTTAAGTTGCATCTTTGTTTTGTCTCAGGTCAAACAAGAAGTTGAGAAGATGCCCAGGAATCAGAGGAAGGACACTTTGAAGATGAAAATGAGCAACTTTCAACTGATGAAGTCAGACGAGGTCAGTTGAACAAAAATCGCTGCTTGATGAAGTAACAGATATCTCCACTTTTGGGACTTTACAGTAGACAACATACACTGAATTATCTTTTCCTTCAAATCACATTCAAAAATTGCGTTAGTTATTGTGACACAAGTATCGTATCAGTATCGTATCGTGGAGATGTCCCCACAATACAACATTTTTTTGTTTTTAATTTTTTAAATTTCGTTTTTAAATTGTGAAATCAGTATATAAACTGGTCATTTTGCTAGCACACATTGTTAATCTTTAGCTGATCAATGAATCCATGTAAACTAAACCATTGGAAAAAAATGCTTGTTTTAATAATCTTTAATCAAAGACCATTTGCTCCAATGGTCAGAGTGTTGGTCCTTCTCTGAGGATTTCAGTTTGACGCTTCAGCCACAATATTCTTTTTTTTAATTACCACTTGACTATTAATCATAAAACACATTAAAACAAACCAACAAACATTGCCAATTTTATCAATGCTAAAGAAAAACAAAATAAGTTATATTTATATATATATATTGGGGAAAATAAGTATTGAACGCATGTTTTTTTTCTGGTGGTAATTATATTTCTAAAGGAGCTGTTGACATGGAATTGAACCAAATTTTGGTAAAACCCAAACAATACAAACATTAAAAAAACAAAACAAAAAATCTGAAAAATTAGTTGTGTGTAATAGCAATGAAATGACACAAGGAGAAAGTGCTGAACTACTGAAATGTATTTAATACGACAGCTTAGACGCCTCTCATATGGAGAATGAAGTCACATGTATTGCTCAGGTGTGAGTTTTTCACAGACTTCAACAGAGTGTCAAAGTCTTGATGCTTCTGTGGCTCTCCTCAGTCAAATCTGATTTTTATTTTGTATTTTCTATTGGATTCGGATCAGGTGATTGGCTGGACCATTCTACTGCTTGATTTTCTTTCTCTGAAAGCTTTTGAGAGTTTTGTTGGCTGTTTTGTCCACCTTGATTTTATCTTCATCCTTCTGCTAATGTAGACGTTGGACTGAAGCAGCTAATATTTATTTACATTTACATTTAGTCATTTAGCAGACGCTTTTATCCAAAGCGACTTACAAATGAGGACAAGGAAGCAATTTACACAACTATAAGAGCAGCAGTGAACAAGTGCTATAGACAAGTTTCAGGTGTGTAAAGTCTAAGAAGCAAAGCATTAGTAATGTTTGTTTTTTTTTTGAGAGAGAGAGAGAGAGTACAGTTAGTTAGTTATTTAGACTAAGGAAGGGCAGAGGGTTGCTGAAGAACCACTGAGAGATTTCAGCTGCTGTCTGGGCTTTCACTGCCTTTCCGCACCTCCCTTTCTTTGGTTGTTACCAACATCTGGGGAAAATTTCAAGTCAGCAGCAGCCCCTTTAGAAATATGTTTTCTGAGAAAAACGGTGACGTGTTCAATACTTATTTTCCTGTTATTCATAATTCATAAAATAATTGTAATAAATAAATAATAGTCATAATAATTGATAATAATGAGGTGTAGGAGTTCAGGTATCTTGGGGTTTTGTTCAGGAGTGAGGAAAGGATGGTGCGTGAGATTGACAGGCGGATTGGTGCAGCAGCAGCAGCAGTAATGCAGTCGATGTAACGGTCTGTTGTGGTATAGAAGGAGCTGAGCCAAAAGGCCAAGCTCTCGATTTACCAGTCAATCTACGTTCCTACTCTCACCTATGGCCATGAGCTTTGGGTCATGACCAAAAGGACAAGATCTCGGATACAAGCGGCTGAAATGACTGTCCTTAACAGGGTGGCAGGGCACACTCTTTTAGATAGGGTGAGGAGCTCTGACACCCGCTGCTCCTCCACATCGAGAGAAGTCAGCTGAGGTGGCTCAGGCATCTGTTTCGGATGCCTCCTGGAGGCCTACCTAGGGAGGTGTTCCAGGCATCTCCCACCGGGAGATCCAGGACACGCTGGAGGGACTATGTCTCTCGGCTGGCCTGGGAACGCCTCGAGATCCCCCCCAGAGAAGCTGGAGGAAGTGTCTGGGGAGAGGGAAGTCTGGGGTTCTCTCCTAAGACTGCTGCCCCCGTGACCCAGCCCCGGTACAAAATGAATGAATAAACAAAATAAAAAATATCAATAAAAATAAATTAATTAAATTATGAGCTGCAATATTCTTTACCACGCCGCACTTATCATTAATTTGCAATGAGGGAATGCCAGTTGCGTCACGTATCAGACATGATTATTACTGGAAAACATCACCCTTTATCATTTACGTTTTTCTCTTTGTACAGGAGCAGAAGTTCATTGCAGATCAGAAGGAATACCTGGATGTGACTCTCAAGAGCATCATTTCTAAAAACAAGCATGAAATCTCAGAGACCGAGCGCCAGTGTCTGCTCAAAAAACAGAATCTTGTCAGAGGTACAACTGTGTCCATACAGAAACACACTGCAGATGGATGCACATTTCAATCATATTTTCCAAACAGCAGATTTTATGAAGGTTCACCTAATAGTTATGATTGTTCACCCAGATATGGTAGATCACCCAAAAACTGTAAACAGTCATCATTTACTCTCCTTTCACTTTCACAAACCCGTTTGAGTTTCTTTCCACTGTTGAGCACAAAGGAAGATACTGGAGGAAAAAGCCATTGACCTCACTAGTATTTTTGTTCACACTATGGATGTAGCTAGCTGCTCATTTCCAGCATTCTTCAGAATATCTTGCTTTGTGCTTAACAGAGAAAACCCATAAACGTTTAGCACCACTTAAAATAAATGAGGATTTTTCAAATGTTTTTGGTCGTGGCTTTAATGGAAGTTTGGTTTGCATGTGTAGGGTTTTTCATAGAGTGTGTGTTTTTGATTTGACAGAGCGAGAGGCGACAATCTGGGACATGGAGGAGAAGAACCTGCATGAGCGACACCAGCTCCTCAAACAGCAGCTGAAGGACCAGTACTTCCTGCAGAGACACCAGCTCCTCAAGAAACACGACAAGGTCTGAACACATACACACACACACACACACGCATGTTTGTTTTTGTGAAAAGTGGGTACATTACATAGGTTTCCATTTATTTTATACTGTCCAAACCGTATATTGTATTGCCCTAACCCCACCCTACTCCTAAACCCAACCGTCACAGGATACCGTGCACAGCGTTACTCTCTGAAATAAACTCATTGTGTGTGATTTAGAAGCTTTTTGAGAAATTAGGACGTCAGCACTGTCCTTATATTTCACCTCGTTTTTGTAATACTTGTCATGCCCATGTCATTGTACAGATTTGTGTCCTGACATGTCACAAAAACACGTACACACACACACAATCGTTCCTGTATCACGATGGGGACTCTCATAGACTTGATGCTGTTTTTAGTATTGACCTTATTCGTCACGTACAAGCGGGAGGCCGCCATTTGAATCTTTTTGGCTGGAGACTTCCGCTCTTATTGACTCCCAACACAACTTTGAGAATAGATTAACTGCGATTTTATTTATTTATTTTTATTTTATTTATTTTTTATTAATAGTATTTTTTTTTATTTAATTAAATTTTTTTTATTTTTTTATTATTATTATTACATTTTTTTATTAATATTATTATTATTTTTTATTTAATAAAATTTTGTTATTTTTTTATTATTATTATTTTATTTTTTTTATTAATATTATTATTTTTTTATTTAATTAATTTTTTAAATTGTTATTATTATTTTATTTGTTTTAATTAATATTATTATTTTTTTATTAAATTTTTTATTATTATTATTATTATTAATTTTTTTATTAATATTATAATTTTTTTATTTAATTACATTTTTAAATTTTTTTATTATTATTAATTTTTTAAAATTAATATTATTATTTTTTTATTTGATTAAATTTTAATTTTTTTTAAATTATTATTTTATTTTTTTATTTTATTTTTTTTTATCGCCCGATAACGATCCACCACTAATTAATATACAAGGCAAAATGACAGTTAACTGAAATGAATGCAAGTTTAGACTGACATTACTGCTGATGAATAAAAAAATTAATAAATTCAAACAACTACAGTTAACTAAAAACAAAATATCCTAATTCTGATCTTAATTAAACTTTATCTAAAAGGTCAACCAATAAAACTTGTGCATAACAAAATAAAAAATAAAATTAAAATCAAAACAAACAAAATGGAGAATTAGAGCCAATTTAATAAACTTTAGAATGGTTACATTCCTTATCATATTTCTGTCAGATTTGAGCTATTCACTGGTAAAACTTTCACTTAATAAATACATAATAATTGGTAAAACTCTTATTGTTATTGAAAAATGAAAAAGCATTTCTTAATGTCAGGAACAGCTTTTTTTCTGTTCTATTTTCTCTGTTTTAAAAGCAAACTTGATGCAGGCGTCAGACTGGTGTTAGCTGTGCCTGGTTTACAGCCAGTGTTTAGGACGGACTATTCTCCTATCATTGGAAAAGGTGTTACTGTAGGTTTGTTTTTCTGACCCTGATCAATCTCTGGGTATTATGTGGTGTCTGCAGGAACGGGAGCAGATGCTGCACTACAACCTGCGGATGGTCGAACTTCTCAAGGCCCGACAGCAACAGGAGAGGAGCAGACTGCCTAAAATCCAGCGCAACGATGCCAAAACGCGCATGGTCATGTTCAAAAAGAGCCTCAAAATCAACTCCAGCGGCAGCGCATCAGAAGACAGAGAAAGGGTCAAGCAGGTAAAGCTGCTCTCATTTCCTGTCAAACGTGGAAGTCTGAGTTTTTAGCCCCCCTGTAGTATTTTTCCCCAATTTCTGTTTAATGTAGAGAAGATGTTTCCAACACATTTCTAGTCATAATAGTTTAATAACTCATTTATAATAACTGATTTCTTTTGTCTTTGCCATGATGATAGTAAATAATATTTGACCAGGTATTTTTCAGGATACTAGTATCGTAAAGTAGTAGCGTAAAGCAACATTTAAAGGCTTAACTAGGTTAATTAGGCTAAGTTAACTAGGTTAATTGCTTAGGAGGGCTAATAATATTGACCTTAAAATGGTTTTAACATTTTAAACTGCTTTTATTCTAGCCGAAATAAAACAAAGAAGACTGTCTCCAGAAGAAAAAATATTACCAGACATACTGAGAACATTTCCTTGCTCTGTTAAACATCATTTGGGAAATATTTGTGACTCCGACTGTCTAACTCTCCTTCTCTGTCCTGTTCAGTTCTCGAGAACGGAGGAGAAGAGGCAGAAAGCCGAACGCCTGCACCAGCAGCAGAAACATGAGAACCAGATGCGGGAGATGCACAGCCAGTGTGATGGAAACACCAGAGAACTGCAGCAGCTCCAGGTCAGCTTCTGTTTACAGAAGGGTGTCAATTCATTTTCACTGAGAGCCACTTTAGCATTATGGCTGCGCTCAAAAGGGCCGGTTATAATTGTAAGGGTCAGGACATACCAAGCAATTTTTTATGTTGGTTCATGTACATGCAGCATTGTTTCGGAAATTACCTCTTATAAGCATGGGCTGGTATAAGATTCTGACGGTATGATAACCTTTGATACTAATATCACACAATAATTTCACTGTATGTTGTGATTACTGCTCTAAAATCCACATTAAAACCAATTTATTTTATTTTAAGAAACATATCAAATATTTGTCAGGCTAAATAATTCAAATAAATCAGTGACTTCACTAGTTTCAACTTGATAAGGCATTTTTGCATATCTTTCTTTTCTATGGATATAAAGTAAAGCCACAGCACTGTTTAGGTTTAGTAAATGTAATTCGTTACCCACCTCTGAACATATGTTGTAGCAATTACATTGTTTCACCAATAGGTGGTGACAAGTGACATTTTTTTTCCGATCTCTTAAAAATGTGTTTAAGAGATCTGTTCAAAAAGCTTATTCATACATTAATGAAACGCGTGAAGTTTACTCGAGTTGTGCAATGATCCCAGAGCTCATTGCAGGTGTGACCGATGTGTGTGTTTGTGTCCCGCAGAATGAGAAGTGCCACCTGCTGATTGAAAACGAAACGCAGCGTCTGAAGTCACTGGACGAGCAGCACAACCAGCAGCTGAAGGAGTGGAGAGAACATCTCAAACCCAGGAAGAAGGTCTGCACTGAACTCTTACTTGCTTTCCTTGTATTTTAGACCCCCAAAGTAATGCAGATGTGACTCTAGTAGCATGCCTGGGTTTTAATCTTCCCTTAAAAATCCTAATGGACAAAAGTGAGGGTAACACTTTAATCATCATTCATAAAGGATTTACAAAGATTAAACAGTCCTCACTTTAGATTAGGTCACAAAAATGGATGGAGTTGAGTTATTAAAGCATTCATAAACATACTAAGTATCTATTATTATATGCCTTAATAATAAGATATCTAAACGGTAATTTAAATAGTTTATTAATCATTTACTTACTCATTCTGAATGATCACTAGTTTGTATATAATGCAATACTTAATATAGTGCTGAAAATAAATCATTAACAAAGTATCACAATTATTAAGCACATTATACATATGCGTATGAGTCAATAATGTAGCATTTGTAGCTGTATTTATAAACTGCTTACGAATGTCTATTAACGTAGAGTTAATGCTTACCAAATAATAAATTAACTATTTGCTAATGCTTAATAAATCATTCATAGTGTGTAGTTATAGTGTTACTAAAGTGAGTTGTCAAATCGGTGTGAAGTTTTAACAGCAGATGGCGCTGTATGCTTTACAAACAACTGTCCTGTGCTTGCATCCAATTCTTTATAAATACCACGCGAACCTGAAATAATTATTATTAAACTTAAGGAAAGTTTAAGCGACTTACAGGTGTTCATCAAAACAAGCACACCTATCCTCGTGAGCATTTAAGTGTAGAAAACTAGCCTAACATCTGCTGTTATGTCTTTTTTTTTTCAGTAACTATGCATTTCATAACATCCTAGTTTTGGCCTTGTTTCGTTATTATTGCCATGGACGCGCTACTCTTAATTTAAACCCAGTAGCAGGGTAAAGTCTAGATAGGATACAGCTGCGGAAATGCACATCAATAGAGCATCATTTTGTGACAGTGTAACAGTAATTAAAATTTTTACTGTGACAGTTGGGTTTAGGGTTGACAGGGTAGACATTAAATTAATACAAATTATTGGGGAATTTAATAAAAAAACATAAATAGTACTCTGTATAACTACTGTTTTTACAGTATTGTGATGGTTGGCTTTAGGGTTGGGGTGGGGGTAGACATTAGTAAAATACAATTAATGGGAAAATTAAAAAATAATATAAATAATTCTCGTTAACTTCCAGTTGCAACCATATCTGATCTATTAACAACTCAGTAGCAGCTTTATCTGTCAGCTTTAATATGTGTGTATTTACATCCAAATCAGGTGAACACTGTAGGAATTACAACAGTTTTTATATGTGCCTCTCACTTGTTAAGGGTCCAAAAGAAATTGGACAATTGGCTTCTAAGCTGCCTTATGGCTAGGTGTGTGTTATTCTCTTATTATACCAATTATAATGAGCAGATAAAATGTCCATAGTTCAAGTGTGCTAATTGCATTTGGAATCTGTTACTGTCAACTCTCAAGATGAGAGCCAAAGTGCTGTCACTATCAGTCAAGCAAGCCATCATTAGACTGAAAAAACAAAACAAAACCATCAGGGAGACTCATTAGTCACCACCAAAGCAACTGTTTGGAACATTCCTCAAAAGAAGAAATGCACCATTGAGCTCAGCAACACCAAAAACACCCAGAAGGCCACAGAAACAACTCTGGTGGATGAGCAAAAAAAATTTTCCCTAGTGAAGAAAACACCCTTCACAACAGTTGGCCAGATCAAGAACACTGTCCATGAGGTAGGTCGGTGTATGTGTGTCAGAGTCAACAATCAAGAGAAGACTACACCAGAGTGAACACAGAGGGTTCACCACGAGGTGTAAACCATTGGTGAGCCTCAAAAACAGAAGGCCAGATTAGAGTTCTAAAAAAGCCTTCACAGTGCTGGACAAACATCCTGTAGGCAGATGAGATCAAGATCAACTTGTACCAGAAGGATGGGAAGAGAAGTGTATGGAGAAGGAGAACTGCTCATGATCCTAAGCAGTGAAGCATGGTGGTGGTAGTGACATGGCGTAGGCATGTACGGCTGTCAATGGAACTGGTTCTCCTGTATTTACTGATGATGTGACTGCTGACAAAAGCAGCAGGATGAATCCTGAAGTATTTCAGCCAATATTTTCTGCTCATATTAGGCCAGATGCTTCAGAACTCATTGGACGGTGCTTCACAGTGCAGATGGAGAATGACTAAAAGCATACTGCACAAGCAACCAAAGAGTTTTTGAAGGGAAGGAAGTAGAATGTTATGCATCGGCCAAGTCAAGCCATTGATAGACAAAACTGAAGGGAAAATGCCCCAAGAACAAGCAGGAACTGAAGACAGTTGCTGTAGAGCACCATGAAACCCAGTGTCTGGTGATGTCTATGAGTTCCAGACTTCAGGCTGTAATTGACTGCAAAGGATTTGGAACCAAGTATAAAAAAATGAAAGTTTGATTTATGATTATCATTCTGTCCAATTACTTTTGGACCCTTAACAAGTGAGAGGCACATATGGAAACTGTTTTAATTCCTACAGCGTTCACCTGAATTGGATGCAAATACCCTCAAATAAAAGTTGACAGTCTGCAGTTAAAGCACATCTTGTTGATTTCAAATCCGTTGTGCTGGTGTATAGAGCCAAAAATGTTAGAATTATGTCAATGCCCCCAAATTTTTATTTTGTATGCGATTAATCACGCATCTAAAAGTCGAATTATTAAATACTTAAAATGAATAAATTCTAATTTGTTTGTGGAAAATATTCGACTGTTTTTACAATTTAGAGTAATTTAACGAAATGAGCAAATGTTGAAGTGTGTGTGACGTATGTTTTTTTCTATTTCTCAGGTTCTGGAAGAAGAACTGACCCTGAGGAAAAAAGAGCAGGAGCTTTTCTTCAAGATGACGGAAGAGTCTGACTGTCAGAACGTCGGCTCTCCAAACAAACTCACCAAGTTCCTGCCGTACGTGGACTCCTCCACCACATGAGTTCAGCCGCACACACACTCACACAGCCAGCTTCACACCAAGTGTTTTAGCTTTTTATTATTTAAAAAAAAAAGAAATCTTTCTGGAGAGGAAATCACACGTCCACTCTCCGTATATACACAATCACCTGTAGTCTGTGAATGCAGCTTAAAAAATAGGAAAAACTGCAGCAAAGCCAAAGAATTTTTCAAAATAGTTCTAAGAACCAAACTGACTCCTCATTCATCTCTTTACACACAATCATTGACCATTGATTAGTGGGTTCTTTACTAGTGTTTTCATTTCGGTGGGAGTTTGTACTGGTAAGAAATGAGGGCATTAATCTGTCAGAGCTGCTAGTTTATTCACAGACTCGCTTTTAGTTTTATTTTAAGTTTCAAATATTATAAAACGCTTCAATTTAAAACGACAATGCCAAATCTGTTGTACAAACCTCACATGTTCTTATGCAGTTTTATTTTTTCTATGATCCTTTAATATATTCAGTATGAAGTTGAAGCTTTATCACTTACCTTTTAAACATCAGCGTTCAACTTTGTACAAATGTTTTGTTTTTTACTGCAGACGTTTTCATTTACTAACGTGAACTGCGCAAGTGTAGATTCAGTTCGGTACGTAAGTTATTTTATTTGTTTGTTGGATCTTTGTCATTTAATGTTTTAGGCAGCGTTTAGTTACTCTGAAAGCTTCACCAAAATGTGAGGTAAAATCTGCGGTCAGTGGCACATTTACTGTAAACACGTCACACTGGATAAGGAAAATAAAAAAGACCACGCTGGTATCAACAGTACCCGCAGCGCCAAAGTTAGAATCGTCTGGAAATTGTGTGTGTGTACGCCGAACGGACGTTTTTATTGTTGATGATTGATTATGTCGCTGTTTAAAGCACTGTCACCTAACTCAAGTGCAATAAGTTGTGTTCAGAGATTGATTTTATACATGGTATTTTACAGCAGCTTCCACCTTTTAGCCACTTGAAGGATTTATGTTTGAGAACGAGTCG
Organism: Danio aesculapii; assembly: GCF_903798145.1. Taxonomy (NCBI): domain Eukaryota; kingdom Metazoa; phylum Chordata; class Actinopteri; order Cypriniformes; family Danionidae; genus Danio; species Danio aesculapii. The sequence continues at coordinate 3,590,283 of NC_079455.1, forward strand.
TGTCTGGTAATGAGGTACGGCCATTTTATTTACTTTATTGTTCTTATTTTATGTCGTTGATCGTTCCTTTTTTGAGTCTGTGACTGTGTGAGCAAAAGCTCAGCGTGGATGAGTGATCAGATGAATGAAACTGTTCTACAAGAGTATATATAATAAATAAGATGTATATTATTCATGCTTAGAGCTTGGTCTTTTATTTGCACTGAGCACTTGTTTTGTTATTGTGAATGTGTGTCCATGTCCATCTAAATACAAAGCAGGATGGATCCATGCTTTCATGTTGGTGATGACAAATTCTGACCATCAGAATGTGGCAGCAGAAATGGAGACTCATCAGACCAGGCAACGTTTCTCCAATCTTCTATTGTCCAGTTTTGGTGAGCCTGTGTGAATTGTAGCCTCAGTTTCCTGTTTTTAGCTGACAGGAGTGGCACCCTGTCTGGTCCCCTGCTGCTGTAGCCCATCCGCCTCAAGGTTGGACGTGTTGTGTGTTCAGAGATGCTCTTCTGCAGACCTCGGTTGTGGTGAGTGCTTATTTGAGTTACTGTTGCCTTTCTATCAGCTGGAACCAGTCTGGCCATTCTCCTCTGACATCAACAAGACATTTGCGCCCACAGAACTGCCGCTCACTGGATATTTTCTCATTTTCAGACAATTCTCTGTAAACCCTACAGATGGTTGTGCGTGAAAATCTCAGTAGACCAGGCCGTCTGGCACCAACAACCATGCCACATTCGAAGTCACTTAAATCCCCTTTCTTCCCCATTCTGATGCTCAGTTTGAACTGCAGCAGATCGTCTTGACCATGTCTACATGCCTAAATGCATTGAGTTGCTGCCATGTGATTGGCTGATTAGAAATCTGCGTTAAATAAAGTGGCCGGTGAGTGTATGTGGACCCACGTGAAACATACAGTATGGTATTTACTTTAAATTACTTCTTGGATAGTCTGTTGAGGAAAATTAGAGTTGTTGTGGTGATATGCAAAAATGATAGTAATTACCCAATACTGTAGTTTTCTACAACTGTAGGGTATATTATACTACAATACACCACAGTTTACTGAAGTAAAAGCTATACGCTGTATTTATTGGTTTCAGTTCATTTGTTATGTCCTGATTCTGAAGCAAAAAGTGTTCAATGCTAAATATTATATTACAGGCCGTACTTTAGTATGGTTCATAAGCAGCATAGCATATTTACTATAAACTGCAGTAGTGTTTTTCCATGAGAGGAGTTCTGAAACTCAACGGTGACCTGAGAATCAACACCTAGTTATACTTTATTTCTTTGACTAAAAAGAAACTGGAAGCATTTAGTGTATATACTGACAGACTCCCTGGTGGATTATTATTATTTGAATGAAGGGTAAGAGAATCGTACTTGTCTTTAATGTAATCATTTGGTGTTTTGCATTTTCCCGCAATTTCACTGAAGATAATCTGTTGGCCATATTTCCTACGCTAACGGACGTGTTTGAAACTTTCCTCAAGCATTTCTGATTAAAATAAGACAGTATACACTTTAATTTTTAATTATCTGTCGACTTAAATGATGAAATAGTCCAAATGTTTACTTAAAAATACGATATAGTCTCCTATCAGACCGTACAGTCAGTCAAGTGAGGTGAAGTTTTCTATTTGTCTTCGACATGAGCGCTCTTCTGCTGCCCTCTGCTGGACGTATCCTGCATTCATCTCTACCGCACTACAAATGGTGGAAAATGAGTTTATGAAAGGATAATGCGACCGTGATGGTTCAGGTGTGTAATTGGGGTTAGAGCTATACTCTGCAGGACACTGGCCTACCAGGACCAAGTTTGGGCACCCGTGACCTAAAGCAAAGTGACAAAATGTGGCACCCACATCCACCCACAACTGCTTTCTGAGGATCCACAGTGAATTCTAAACATTGGTAAATAAGTAGACTCAATCAGTACCCCACAGGAGCACACAACACACCATTCACGGCCAGTTATTAATGAAATATTATTTGTTGATGTTATTTATGCTAAATTAACACTTTTGCTAATGTTTTTATGGCTTGTTTGTACCTCATGTCACATAAAAATATACAGGAAACCTTGGTGTTTTAATGCCCTAACTACATGTTTTTGCCCTGAGGCAACAAACCAAAATCTGGTGGGGGGGCTATGGGGGGGAGCACATTTTATGATTGATTTTTTTATAAGGGACCCATAAATTAGGGTGAATTCTAAAACTAAAATTCATGCAATAGAGGGATAATAACAATCATTTTAATAATGAAAAGGTTTATTTGATTTAAATCAAGTAAAAAAAGAAGAAAACGTCAATGAAATACTACGGACAAAATATCACAATAAAAAACAGGTTACCCATGTCACCTTGGCCTTAACTCCATTTTAACTAGTCAAGAGTTTCCAGAGAAACAAATTACAATAGTTCGGTTTCATACTTACATCATATCCCCCCTTACTCTCAGTTCTCCTTCATAGTATTCTTGTCCTGCAAACATCGAACTATAAAGACACCTTCTGTTCTTCTCTCCTAACTCAGGCACTTGCACATCTTCAAAAGAAAATCCGAGTTATTTCACTGATTCATATTTAGAGCAACTAGGAGCTGAAAACTACAGAGCAAAGTGAACGTGATTTTGGTGCTCCCAGCATTGTCAAGTCAGACTGGGCACCTCTTAACACTGTCATTTTTCTAATAAACAAATGAATGGAATTAAAAACGCACACACAACAAAATCGTTTAGTAACGCAACCACATTTTCAAATGTAGTGTTAACAATAAACATGTTTATCAAATGTATGCTTGAAACCAGTCAAGCATGAGTGTTAAAACATTTGACGATGATTGTAAAATATCCAAGCACCTTTGTCAATGAAAATACTTTGGGCAATACTGACGAAAAATAATGACCGTAATATGGCTGCTCTGAGGTATTCCGTTATTCACTACCATGGGCGATTGGGACTTTTGTTTTTGGAAGTCAACGACATTCAAGAAAAACTCAAAATATGACTAGAAATGGGTTCCACACCTTCAGGCTGTGTGTTTATGCACCTCTTTCTCCTCCCGGACGTTCCCTTTACTCATTAGTTCCACAGTGCAGAGTTTTTAGCAGTGCTTAATTTGTGAATGACGAGGTCCCGGAACAGATCGGGGTAACGGATCAGGCGTGTTACCCGAGGATGTAGAGGTATCGCGTACGAAAGTGGAGAGCGGTGGGGGAGGGGTTGAGGATGTCATGGCGTTGGATGGCGGAGGAGTGTCACGGACTAAAGTGAAGAGGGTTGTGGAGACACGGAAGAAAGTGAAACTGAACCGCGGATAGGGGAGGAGGGCGGTTGTATTCGTTTTAAAATGAACGTAGATAAGTAAGCGTCACGATTAGAAGAGTTTGGTGAACAGAACCTAAAAGCAGACCAAATTTGATCACTATTTATACTTTGCTGAAACTAAAAGATGTGTCAAACTTGCGACTTGTGAGGGATCTGTAATGTAGAATCTAATCTAGAGTCGATCTGCTGATATACACTGCTTAGACTTATTTGCATATACTACGCAAAAAAGAACAGAGCGCTTTGCATATTATACTGAGGCACAATATCATGGAGGCTGCAAAAAAGGCATCTATATATTGCTAGCCACTTAAAACCTTTAGCGATACATATAAGGATTGATTAACATAAGAATGGGCAAGTAACGTGATGTTCAGTGCTAACGTATGAAAGCACACGCGGTTTTCCTCTAAAAGGGAAGAGTTACGAAAGCAAGCAAACTAGTAATTATTATGGACTTGCGAAGGATGGAATGCCTTTCAAAAAAGTACCCATAAATAAAAGATGTTAATTAAATAAGTCTCCTCTAGGCAGCCGTGTCAAGTACCTAAGGTTTCTTGGTCAGGTAATTGGAAGGGATCCAGCCCTCCATCACTGGCCCATCGCTCACATTTTTACAGAACCACCATCCGCTAGTATTTCTCTCCATAACCTCAAAAACGGCACCTTCTTTAAATCCAGGGGTCTGCTCGTCTCCTTCAAAGTCCGCCACGGCTAAGAACAGCTCCTCTTTGGATGGCTCCTTGATCAGGGGTGGGAGTTTGTCTCTCGGGGGCCCTGGTTTATCTGGTTTAACAAGGGGCTTTGGTGGGACGGGTACTTTGGGTTTGGGTTCCTCCTTGTCTTTGGGAGCAGGCAGAGGGAAGGCTTTCGTTTTGGGTGGAGGGGGTCTGCTCTGTGGAGGGGGGGCTGGTTTGGCTTCCGGCAAGTCTTTCTGCGGTGCTCTGGTCTCTGTGGGACTGGCAGGCTCTGAATTCTTCTTTGGTGGTGGAGGTCTCCTAGGTGCCACAGAAGGCCTCTGGGGAGGCTCCTTTGGTGGTTTGGTTGTTTCTGATGGGCCATGGCCATTTTGTTGCTTTGGGGGGCATTTTGGCTCTTCATTTGTTCTGCTGTTGTTTGGTGGGCTGCTGGATAATGTATCGTTCTGTTGGTTGGCATCACTTGAGTTGAGCTCTGGAGGTTTAGATGGACGGAGTTTACTCCGAAGGTTTGTGATGTCCAGTTCGTTCTTAGCTACTGGCTCTGGTTTGGCAGCAGGAGCAGGCTTTGGCCTGATCACTGGTTTGGGCTTCAGGAATGGGGCAGGGTTGGGGGATTCAGGCTTGTCTTCTTGTAAATCTGGTTTGGGTTTGGTGGGAGGCTGTTTGGCCACGTGCTTCAGGTTAAACTTTTTCACCTCCTTGGCTGAGATGTTGTGGCCACACTCCAAGCCCATCTCATTGCGCAGGAAGAGCTGCTTGTTCTTATCATCCTTCTTCATTTCTGGGGGTTTGTCTGGTTTCAGAGGAGCTGTTTTTGGAGTCACCAATGGAGCGATGACCCCTGGGACTGGTGGTTTGGGTGGGAGAGGTTTAGAAAGCTCTGCTTTGGGTTTGTCCTCCAGTTCAAGGCTCTTGTTAATGGATTCTCTCCTTGGTGGTAAAGCTGGCTTCTCTTCAGCTGTGGGTGAGGATGGAGGTGGAGGTAAGGGCCCAGAAAAATGGGAGCTGCTTTTGGTTGCATTGGGCTTCCATTCTCTCAGTTTGGAACGGGTGGAAAGATCAGAGTTGGATGAAGGTTCATCGGGCAGGGGTTTGGACCAAGTAGGTTCAGAGTTGGTACTATTGCTTGTGGTATCTTCAAGCTTCAACTGTTCCATCTCACCAGGAAGTGGGGCCAAGAAGTTAGGTCTAGAGGCACTGCTAGTCTTCTTGTATTTATCAATGAATGTGACTGGAGCCCAGCCTTCTTTATCATCTATCTGAATATACCACCAGCCACTGGAGTTCTTCTCGATCACCTGGGAATATGAGATACAAGACAAATGTTATGTATGTGAAATAATTCAAGTGTTAATTTGATATCTGTAGGTTATTACACTCACTTCCACTTTCAGTCCTGCCTGGAAGCTAATGCCATCTGGGATAGTTGTCTGGAAGTCAGCTATGGTGTAATACTCCTCCTCTACCTGTGGGGGCACTGGAGGTTTGGGTAGGTTTACTCCTCGTGGCTGCAGGTAGAGATTGACCAAAGGTTAACATGTCAAAATCCGAAACCATCTAGGTTTAGATTTTCTCTCTTGTGAATGTATCAGCAAGTTTCATTTGCAAGGTTCCAAGCCTTAATCCCTATGTTTACCCTATGGAGCAGGGGTCACCAATCCCTTTGCTGGAGAGTTTAGCTCCAACTTGTCCCAACACACCTGCCTGGAACCTTCAAGTATACCTAGTAAGACTTTGATTAGCTTGTTCAGGTGTATTTGATTAGGGTAACTCTGCAGGACACTGGCCCTCCAAGAACAAGTTTGTTGACCCCTGAATGGAACGCTCTGTTTGACACCAAACAACATTCCTGTGTAAAGGATCAAGGGGGCCCGAAGTATCCATCAGTTGTATTCTTTATTCTTAAGAGTCCTTTGAAGTTGAGCACTTTGGTTTGAAACGGCACTTCAATATGGTGGCCAAGATAGTTTTCCCTCTGAAGTTCCTTTCGGAGCATGATATAACCCATTTGGAATGTACCGTATGACATGCAATTGTAAAAGAAATATAACCCTTACTATTGTAAGATCCCGGCGTGGTGGAGGTCTCTGTCGTGCCCCTACTTCTGCAAGAGAAGAAGCCATAGTTTAGACAGAAACAATCTTTCAAGCAAGTCTCTCTCTCTCTCTCTCTTACATTCAGTTGCTCCCATTAGCAGTCATAACTGTGGATCATCCATCTAGTTATTTGCATTGTTTTATGCCAGATACCCTTCCTGATGCAATCCAGCACTGCAATCATGTAAATTGAGACACGATTTGGCCTGTTCTTTTTGAAAGAGTCAACCAGGGACACAAAATAATTCTACCTTGGCTTTGCTTTGGTTGCTTGATCTCCCTTAAGGGGATTATTATGCAGTAATGATTTGCTGGCTACATTATTCTTCTATAGCACATATGGGAAAGTATTATTTCTGCAACCTAAAACACTTGTCACGTTTAAGAAACAAACAAACAGTTGCTTACTTCGCTTGCTGTCTGAAAACGGTGAAAATCGGTCACGTTGATTCTCCTTGTTTTCCTTGTTAGCGTTCTGCTGTTTGCAAGCCACGTCTAGGTCATTAGTGCTGGCATGAACTGGAGCACCTGCTGCCATCTTCTGGCTGAGAATGTCAGCCTTCTTCAGGTAAGATGCCGGGGCCCAGCCCTCTTTCCCTTGGTACCTGTGGGGGTGAAGGGGACAATGCTCCATCCAAGGAACTGTTGAAGTATTTTTTTCTGAAAACATTTGCATTCACTCATTTCCCTTTACCTGATCTTCCACCAGCCCTCCAAGTTTTTCTGAATGACCTCAACAGTCATGCCTCTCTCCAAATCGATTTCGTCTTGATCACGTGCAGAGTATGGATAGATTGCAGTGTACTTTTCCTCTGAGAACAAGAAAGGATTAGTTTAATTATTTAAGTTTAAGGTGCCATTCTTGAATAACATCCAACCACTACAGCTTATATACCACTTGAGCTTTTTCTGCTTTGCACAAATATAATACTAATAATTAGGGGTGTATCAAGATGAAAATTCTGGATTTAACCAGAAACTTCTGGATACACTTGGCTGAAAAACTAAATCAAAAATGCTTTGTAATGTGTTTGTTTTATTTTATTAAATAATATAAAGTAAAATTGTAAGACTCAATTCGATTCAATAAATTAAATTATACCCAAGCCTATTAAATAAGCATATATTATTGACAGTGAACAAGTTGAAAGGTGTCATTCTTCCAGCATTGTCATGACAGCACATTAGTGCTATTGCAAGCAGCAAGAACAAGAATACTAGCTAGAAATGTCCTGTCGACACGTTATTTAAGCGGAACATTGCACTATTTTGACTGCTACTGCTGGAGGAAGCGTGAAACCACCATGCTGTGCAATGCCAACCTGATTTCACCAAGTAGGACATTTTCCTGGATTAACATCTAACAACAACTTTCCACTCAGCCAATCAGAATTAAGGGATACGTTTACCGTTTTTTCGAAGCTTAAGCTTACGATTAGGTTTATGCACGTCTACATGATTGTCATCTAACTATTATTTAGAGTTATGGCTGGATTTAGGGGTAGGCAATAGGTATGGATTACATTTTCAAACAAAAATGATGTTCCAAGATCAACAAAGGTGTTAATCCAGAATCGCATCGTACTTGGCAAAATCATGACGTGCGCTGCAGCGCTGCTGCCAATTTTTTTTGGGGGCTAACTCCAATGTCAATTTCATTCCTTTGGTCAAAAACTGAAAATCTAATTTTAGTCTAATGATTTTCGGTGGCCAAATATTTAGTGAAAAAAATTGTACTTGATTTATGCACGACGCTGCATCCACTGCTTTATATTAATATAGATATGTATATTCTTTTTGCTTTAATAGTTTGCTTAGGATGTTTTTTCTTAAAATATTTAGTGCAGTGAGACGCATCAGCCTGATCTCACAAGGAAACGGAACTATTTCACGTCGTATGAAAACGTACGATTTTAAAACAGAGGCGTGGCACTAAACCCCACCATTAAACCCAACCGTCATTGGGGATAAGCAAATCGTAATTAATTGTACGAATGAGATCATACGAATTCATATGAATTATCCAAATAGATATGTATATTCTCTTTGCTTTAATAGTTTGCTTAGGATGTTTTTTCCTAAAATAAATTACAATTTGATGTTTTGTTATTTAGTGCAGTGAGACGCATCAGCCTGATCTCACAAGGAAACGGAACTATTTTAGGTTTTGTCAGTTTAGTGGCTAATTCGTACGAGTTTAGTCGTATGAAAACCTACGATTTTAAAACAAAACCCCACCATTAAACCCAACCGTCATTGGGGATAAGCAAATCGTACGTAATTGTACGAATGAGATCATACGAATTCATATGAATTATCCACTAAATCAAAAAATTCCGACTTGCCGTGAGATCATGTTGGACGTATGGATTTTTAGGGAGCGTTACACTAAACTGTTTGTGTTTTAGCTGTTCATATCCATGAGAACGGCGTTTTAAAGTGCACGTTTTTAGCTTTTAAGTAAGCCACAAGAACACAGTTTTGCCAAAACGATAAACATTTAAATCATGTTTTGTCTATAATGTTTGTACTGTAAGTAACAATAGCAGATAACAGGACTGTACAGTGTGCGTGTAGACCATTCGTTAAAATACTACACTGCCAACTGCTGGCCTGGCAGAGAAAATACAGCCTTTAAATCATTTTCGTATACATGATATAATTGGACAACATTGTTGTCAATGCAAAATTTAAAGATACAAAATTAAATGTTTCTACTTTTGTTGATTTTTGTTCTTTATACATCCTCTGTACTGAAGATTCTCTGAACCTACAGAGCTTTAACTCTTTTATGAACATAATTGAATGGAAAACGCGCAGTGGTAAATATGATATAGTGGTGAAAGCTTCAATCTTTACATTAGCATTTATAATTTACAGCAGTGTTCCCAACCCTGTTCCTGAAGGCACACCAACAGTCCACATTTTCAACCTCTCCCTAATCAAACACGCCTGAATCATCTTATCATAACATCAGAAAAGACTCCAACACCTGAAGTTAATGGGTCAGAAAAGGGAGACATCCAAAATATGTACTGTTGGTGTGCCTCCAGGAACAGGGTTGGGAAACACTGATTTACAGGAAATGACTGCTTGTATCTGCATTTCCTCTTAACTAGCAGATGAAGGAGGGTGGGGGAGGATCTGACCAGAAACTCAGTGGATCATTCCCTCGTAAGCACATCTGATGGGAAGAATGATTATATACACGTGCGACCAACAGAATCACAATCTAACATCGTCAGTTCAACAGGTTTGATGCTCTGATATACAAGTCATGCATCAGTCAGCACCATTTAATACACATGAACATGAGTTATTTCACATGCTTTGGTTCTGTTTCTCTACACGAGATATAGGCTACAGTTAATCATTAGCTTTCCTGTGAAGTTTGTATTCTTTTCCAATAATTCCCAAGTGATGTTTAACAGAGCAAGGCCGTTTTCACAGTATTTCCTATTATTATTACTTATATTATTTATTTTAGTAGGAATAAAAGCAGTTTTAATTTACATTTTTAATAACTTTTAAAGGTCAATTTTATTAGCTTCCTTAAAGGGCACATAGTTTACCTCTTTTTATGATTTAATATTAATATTATGGTTCTTCTGAGTGTGCCAGTTTAGGTTCAGTTTAAAACACAATTCAGATTTTTTTTATTATAATGTGTTAAAAAGTGTCATGTTGGGGGCGTGTCCACAGCTCGCTGATTTAGGGGTGTGTTGCTTCACATGTAGATTAGTTTCGACTTCCCGCCCAACGTAACAAGGGGGCGGGGCCATGAGCTCACCTGCTCTGCGTTTGCAACAGAGACAGGAAAACTGAGAGAAGGAGCAGGAGTGAGAGGATCAGCAATCAGTCGTACATGTACGACTCTGACACAGACCAAGCAGAGAGTTCAAAATCATTTGTGTCTTTGTACAGTTTTACAGCCAACTGTGTGCTAGTTTCAAGTGCCGTGCTTGTACACAGAAACTAATAACCACGCACACTGAATTAACTTTGACTGAGGCACCGGATGTGCCGCTCGAAGCCGTGACACGGCACACCAGACACTCTCTGTGGCGCGGCAGAAACATGAAGTGTCCTGAATCGTCGCGCCGTTGTGTGTACCCTGATAGAAACCTATGTTTAGAATTCTAAAATGCATGGCACAGCGTCAGGTGTAGCAGCACCTAGTTAAGATCACAGGGAGCTTCTGGGATCGCAAGAAATGCAAACGGCTGAAGTATAAGGTAGACTCAATGAGAAGTACACATGTTTGCAAACCTACCTAAAGATACAACCAATAATTCCGATTAGAGCGATAATGTGGAGAATATTGATCTTGTGTTGAGCCCAATGAGCCTTGCATCTAAAAATAGAGCTAGGGTGTTCCTTTAGTGATATCGCTTCGACTCACGCTGAAAATGGCGAACGTGAATCAACAAACTGAGGATATGATGACGCGCCTGTCAATCAATATTGGTGGGCGGGGGGACCGCACTCCTACGTAAAGTTGCAGTCGATCTGAAAACCGCTTCAATTGGTCCACCGTTTTTATGTTGTTAAATTGAAAAAAAAAGCACTGGGTGTGTTTATATCACCCCAATATGACGGTCTATACACTATTCATGCACATATGGCTGTCCAAACAGCTTGAAAAGTAGATTTTTACCATAGGTGCCCTTTAAGAACTTTTTTCAATTGTCTACAGAACAAACCACTGTTATATAATGACTTGCCATATTACTCTAACTTGCCTCATTAACACAGTTAAGCTGAATTCTAGTATCATGCAGAATGACCAGTAAAATATTATGTACTGTCATCATGGCAAAGACAAAGTGTGAGTGATTTACATGTTAAGTCAATGCAAAAATCCAATTAAACAACCTGTGATGCTATTTGAGCGAATGTTACGGCACTAATTGAACGTTTCGGCCGCAAATGATTCGTGATTCGGTCAAATCGCTCGAGTTGAAAAATCTGAACGTTGAATCGGACATTTGTGCCATGTTAACCAATCAGGAGCTTGCTCTAGTAGTGAGGTGATTATAATGTAGCGCCTGTAATTGGTCTCCTGCCGACACGGGACAACAGCTCATCAAACAGGTAAAGCTGCGGTCACACTTGACTTTTCCTCCCATAGACTTCCATTCATACACACACGAATACGTCAGACCGGAAACGCGGGGTCATGCGTTAAGTTTCGTTAAGTTTGGTGAAGTTTGGTGAACTCTGACCTGCGAAATCGCATCACTTGACTGCGTGAGACCAATCGAGGATCAAAACACGACCTCTCTGGACAGAAATTTAAAATATTAAGCAATCGTTGGCTTTTTTTCTAATGTTTAATCATCTTGTTTAATCCCGCCCCTTTTCGCAGCGCCGTACGACAGAATTTCGCACACACAAAGCCCAGTGTGACCGTAGCTTTACTTTACTTGAAAATACAGCTGAGAGCGGCCGTCATCTAGGTGCAGCTTCTGGGGGAGTTGATGAACTCGCAGAGCTGCTGGTGCACCTCTGAAGGATCTAATGGACCCAGACACGGCGCCAAACTAATCTACGACATTTTTCAGCCTTCCTAAAGCACAGCTACTCTCTCAATAAAAGCCATTTCAGCCATTTTGCAATGAAACTGAAGTCACCAGGAAGACAGTGAAGTTACGTTTACGCGCTATTATGTTTAAAACTGCTGAAAAACAAACAGCACTTGGGAAATATTTAAGTGTTAAAAGTTCACAGGAGGGATAATAATCACGACTTCACGCCAGACAGTTGAAGGCATGTCAAATACTGCACAGGAACAAATGAATGAAATAGCAGATAATGCACAGTTCCCCAATTCATGCTGTGGTCACTCCAACACAACATGCATGCTCCAGCAGCACATGCAGGGGTCAGACATGCGAGGACATCATCATCATCATCATCACAGTAGAGGGGGATAAAGTGCTGTGCTCTCCACCTTGGCTAAAGCCTGTGCCGAACAGATCCCCTAAAGTACGCCGGCGACCAACGTGCCTCGGCAGTGACCAGAATCTCCGGCACACTCCAGCAGAGAGCAAGCAGACACATGTGAAAAGCTTCAGGTCACTTCTGTTCACACTCAACATGTTGGGCTGCTTAAAATCTAACCTTAATACCTGATCTAATCCCTGTAGTGCAGAAATGAACTGAGACACATTTGAAGAAATGAGAACAGCTCATCCTGAGTAAGAGTCACCTGTTTTAGCCCTGTCCCCAAAAAAACCCTGAATCTAGAATTGGTGAAAAAAAATGTAAAGGTTTTAAATCCACAAATCAGTCCGACTAACTTCGCTGTAAAGTTTCAAGAAACTTCAAATCTAATTTTAGAATTCTCTTTACATAGACTTTAAAGAGTTTGCCATGACCTTGACTTAAAAACAACAACAAAAACATTGACCACATGATTCTTGTGACCGCACTACATCGTTTTTGAAGGATATATTTTTCACAAGGTGGCAAAACTGAACTGATTTCAAATGGACTGCCATAAAGAGTGCTTGACAGCTTATGAATGGGTTATGATTATTAAAATGCGGTCAAATCTGTGGAATTTAACCACAATTTTCACAACAGCGTCAATAGCATAGTGATGTTTGAATCATAGCTTATATAAGAGCATTTTTCAAACCAAAGCTGCTTCCTATTGGCCATTGCGACAATTTATTACCAGCCTAAAATGCGAAATGCCACATTTGTATACTAAAATATGCTTATTTGTACTTATTCTGGGTTCACACCAGATGCAAATGTAAGTATTCGCATGATATATTAATGGCCTTATTAGTGGTACAGTACGGTACAGATCGGTACGGGTCACCTTTATCAGGCTTGCGTTTCCACAGCTATAAGGATACCAATGGTGTGGTGTATGACAGAAAGTTTCACCCAACGTCATTCTCACTGGAGGAAACGTCAAAGTAAAGCTGTACGGGTCGTTCACATAACATATGAGAAGCACTTCTCCCAAAACAGATGCTTTATACGCATAAATACTTGTGTATACATGTTCATTACTAACCTTTCTATGAATGAAATAGCGAAATAGCCTACTGTAACGTCTGCGGTTATATAAAATAAATAAATAAATGAACACATACAGCCCCTTACAGTCTCCGATATGTTCTTTATTACAGAAAAACTACACACAACATATAACTAGTCCTTATTTGGCTTTAAAAACAACACGAAACCTCTTGTTAGGGAAGTAATTTTGTCAATCTGAGTTCATAATAGTCCAAAAGGTGATGATAATAGTTAAACATGGCAGTTAGTTCATGTTTAAGTTGCTGAAAGAATCATGCGCTCCTGTTTTTTTGTGCTTTACTCTGGCATTAGTTGCTGAAAGGATCGGATGTCAGAAGAAGTTCAATAATCTTGCGCACGTTATTATCATCAGCTCAAGAAGTTTGCTATTTCAAACATAGACGTGCTTTAGACGGCCTTGTAAACAACAACAGGACACAGGGTAGATTCTGCTCTTCTTCTTGGCTTTGTGGGTGTTCATCAAGACGACGACAAGGTTTGTTTCAGCACAAGTCGATCATGGCTAGTTATTATATGTATATAGTGTTATGGTTTAATGTCCCAGCTGTGCATTTAAAAATGGCGCTTTCTTTGTTTTTATTCTCCTGGCTTGTACACACACTAGTGGTGTATCTCTGTAAACCAATAGCGTTCAGCTGTGCATCTAGCTCTGCCTTTTGGTACCCTTTTGTTGTGCTAGCTACCCTTTCGAATGGGTACCCAAAAAAGTGGTACGGTTTGGTACGCTTTTATGGCAGTTTCCCCTGTCAAAAGAAACCAAAAAGCGAACTGAACCGTACCACTCAGGGGAAACGGACCAATACACATTAAGTCAATGCAAACGTGCAAATTTGAGTTTTGAATGATCGCAAAATTTTCATATTTTCTGTGCAAGTACAAACGATTTAACTTCAGCAAAAAAACATTTAGTGAATCGAAAAACATCCCGTGAGTAAACTGGAGAGAGTGATGTAGAGCGCATCTTTCTCACATTTGGTGTGAACCCAGCATTAGAGTCTCTGCATATTGAAATAGAAAAGACCATTCAAAATATTACACACTTCACCTTTAACAGATGCCAAATCAGATTCAACAAGAGCTAGCCCGTATTGTATTGTATTGTATTGAATTGAATTATATTATATTAAATTATATTACATTATATTATATTACATTATATTATATTATATTAAATTATATTATATTAAATTATATTATATTAAATTATATTATATTAAATTATATTATAATACATTATATTATATTATATTAAATTATATTATATTAAATTATATTAAATTATATTATATTAAATTATATTATATTAAATTATATTATATTACATTATATTATATTACATTATATTATATTACATTATATTACATTATATTATATTATATTAAATTATATTATATTAAATTATATTATATTAAATTATATTATTTTATATTATATTAAATTATATTATATTAAATTATATTATATTACATTATATTATATTACATTATATTACATTACATTATATTACATTATATTATATTATATTATATTATATTATATTAAATTATATTATATTAAATTATATTATAATACATTATATTATATTATATTAAATTATATTATATTAAATTATATTATTTTGTATTATATTATATTATATTAAATTATATTATATTAAATTATATTATATTAAATTATATTAAATTATATTAAATTATATTATATTAAATTATATTATATTATATTATATTATTTTATATTATATTATTTTATATTATATTATTTTATATTATATTATATTAAATTAAATTAAATTAAATTATATTAAATTAAATTAAATTAAATTAAATTATTTTATATTATATTAAATTAAATTAAATTAAATTAAATTATTTTATATTATATTATATTATATTATATTAAATTATATTATATTACATTATATTATATTACATTATATTATATTACATTATATTACATTACATTATATTACATTATATTATATTATATTATATTATATTATATTAAATTATATTATATTAAATTATATTATAATACATTATATTATATTATATTAAATTATATTATATTAAATTATATTATTTTGTATTATATTATATTATATTAAATTATATTATATTAAATTATATTATATTATATTATATTAAATTATATTATATTATATTATATTATTTTATATTATATTATTTTATATTATATTATTTTATATTATATTAAATTAAATTAAATTATATTAAATTAAATTAAATTAAATTATTTTATATTATATTAAATTAAATTAAATTATTTTATATTATATTATATTATATTATATTATATTATATTATATTATATTATATTATATTATTTTATATTATATTATGTTATATTATAATAAATGGCTGCAGGCACTTTATTCAGGAGGCTCATTTGAGGAGGTTTTACCTTCTTCTGCTGGAAGTGAGAAATCATCTGGATCATCTTGAACTTCCAGGCATGTGGCTGGAACCCAACCTTGAGCATCCTCTGTGCTAACAAACCACCAACCTGGGAGGAAACATCATTCACAGATGAGAAGACTTCATGAGTAACTAATGGCGGAACATTCATGTCAACATGAGCTATTCGTTTAAAGGGTCAGTTCACACAAAAAAATGAACATTCTGTCATTAATTTCTCAGCCTCGTGTGTTTTCAATCCCCTGAGATCTTTGTTAACCTTCTGAAAACAAATGAAGACATTTTAGAAGAAATCCAGGAGCTCTCTCATCCTCCATAGAGAGTAATGATCCAGAGATGTTTAAAGGAACCAAAAACATTCTCACTTCAGTGGTTCAGCTGTAATCATACGAAGCTCTAAAAATTTCTTTGTGTGGTAAAAATTAAAATAACACTGTAAAATAACTTGTTCACCGATGTTTTCCATGTCAGGTCAGGGCGTGCATTTACTACATTCAATACGACGCTTGGGAGTCACTCAGTAGATTCTAATGGCAATAAATTGTATCATTCGTAGCAAACGCACCCCCTAACACGACACGATAGTGAAGACAAAGGTGAACAATGTTTTTTTTTTGCGCACATAAGTTGTGGTTGGCGTTTCTGTGTGGAGTTTGCATGTTCTCCCAACCGTTTGCTCCGGTTTCCCCCTGTTACGGCTGTTGCCTGTCTGTGTTTGCTTGCGTGTGTGTCATGATGTCACTCACTGTTTGTTTCCTAGAGTCCGCCTTTGCGCAACTGCGGCGAGTTGCGCTCATTGAAAATTGCCTATAAATATGCACCAACATTGAGCGGAGAGAGAGAGAGGAGACTTCACAGCCAGCCATCGAGCTTTTATTTTCTTTAATTTACTGTATTGTTTTCCTTAAGTCTTCCTTTGATCTGCTTTGTTAATTGTTGGGTTGTTTATTCTTTGGTTAGTGTTGTATATTTGTCGGAAAACGTGAGTTTTTGACTCTTTATTCACTCTTTCCTAGTTGTTACACATGATTTGTTTGATTGTTTGGGTTGTGATAAATTTATTAATTTAGACCACTTAGTTCGTGTGTTCCCTTTAAGGATTAATTCTTTTGTGTTGATTAAAAAAAAGGGTTCGTAACACCCCCATATTCCAAAGACATGCAGTACAGGTGAATTGGTTAGGCTAAAATGTCCGTAGAGTATGAGTGTGAATGAGTGTGTATGGATGTTTCCCAGAGATGGGTTGCAGCTGGAAGGGCATCCACTGCGTAAAACATGTGCTGGATAAGTTGGCGGTTCATTCCGTTCGTTCCAAGTTTCAGCTCAAAATTCCGCTACGAATAATGTTTTCTAATCCTAATTGTGGCGTTTTGGTGACTGTCGCTTTAAATTCAAATGAGATCGTGTTCTTTTCAAAAGAGGGCGGAGCTACAAAAGCCTATGAGTCAGCATAGTGGCAGATTCAAAAACAAGACTACCTTCTTATGCTAATGAGGGTGAGATCATCACTAATGGGCGGGGCTTGCCCACTTTGATGACACGTACAAAGGGAGAATGTCTATCAATGTGTTTTTATGACGAGTGACTCATTTTTACCTCAAGAAGCTGGTAATATGCACGCAAAAATGTGTTCAAACCCTGTATAACGGTGATCTTGGCATAACAGCTCCCCTTTCATTTGTGTTTGTGGAATTTGGAATGGCATGAGGGGGAATAATGAATAACAGAAGTCCTATTTTTGGGTGAACTAACACTTTTGATAGTCTACGTCAGGGGTGTCCAAACTCGGTCCTGGAGGGCCGGTGTCCTGCCGATTTTAGCTCCAACTTGCCTCAACACACCTGCAAAGATGTTTCTAGAAAGCCTAGTAAGAGCTTGATTAGCTAGCCCAGGTGTGTCTGATTGGGGTTGGAACTAAACTTTGCAGGACATCGACCCTCCAGGACCGAGTTTGGACATGCCTGGTCTACGTAGACGAATGTATTCTGCGATATCTGACAATGACAGACCCACCGGACTCGTTTTTCTCGATGACCTCCACCACCTGGCCCACATACAGGCTGATCTCAGAGCTCTCCTGCTTCTCGTAGTCGGTGACAGCCACATACTGGTCCAGCAGCAGCGGGTCAGCAGAGGACGAGTCTCCTCCTGGAGGGACAGAGCGGACAGGTATCGACAACTCTGCTAGTGTCCCACCACCACCACCACCACCACAAAAGACGAAAGAAGCGAAACGTGATTGGGAAAAGGTCAAAGCAGGAAAGCCAGAGGTTTAGTGCTAAGAGTCTTGCAGAGAAACAAACCCACACCAAATCAGCAACACCGCTACAGACACAAGATGACTATCTACACTCTGAAAAGATTGTTGCTGCTTCGTCAAACTACTTATTTAAAAGGAGCTGAATCAACACAATTCCTGAGATTTCTTTGGGACAACTTACTTGTTTCATGTTCAATCCCCTTAAATTTGCAAAAACAACGTAATTGATTAGTATTGGGACCAGTGTTGGGGCTAACGCATTACAAGCAACGCTAATACAACGTTTCTAAGTAACGAGTAAAGTGAAGGCTCGTACACACCGGGATGCTTTTCATTTGCGTTTATCGTTGGTGATTTACGAGACGTTTTTCTAGATTCAAACCCAATCGATTTTCACTGGCGTCAAGCAGAAGAGTATGCAAAATCACTCCTTGACGTTAGATGGCGCTACACCACTTTAAGTTTCTGACACCTCGCTTATGACACAGAAGAAGAGGAAGAGAGGAAGTTGACACGCTTGTTGGTAAAGTTACTGGTGACTCGAACAAGCATGGATGGTTCAAGTAGCAGCTCCAGCTCTAGCGATGAAGAAATGTTTATTGTTCACAGAGCAATAAGCAGCTCTACGTTCATATCGCCTCTGGTCATCTTCTTCAATGTGCGCTCGCATTGACAGTTTTGCGCTTGAGCGTCTCCAAGTGCTGTTTACTGTAACTTCAGCAGCTCCGTCCACGTGAACAAAAGTGGCAATCTGATTGGTGGAGAAGGCTTTGACGCAGCACGTCAAAACAAAAAAACGAACAGGTGGCGTTTCTTTAAAAATGACGCTTTTGCGCCTGCCGTTTTGCACGTTGGTGTGCATGATCACATTGGCGCCCTTTATTTAGTCACAAGGCGTTAAACGTCGACGTACAAAACGTCTCGGTGTGCACGGGCCTTAACGCATTACTTAAAAAAATTTAAAAAAGTAATAATATTTGAGTTACTTTTTTGAAAATGTAATGCAAGCTACTTTTTAGTTTAATTAATTAGCTTTGAAAAAATAAATAGCTAAAATACAATTAAAGTCGTATACTGTATATACGTCATGTAGAGCTCAGGAAGTTGTCAGGCAACATTATCCTAAACATTTTTTGAAATCTTTTTATTAAAGGTAAATGTAGGTGTAGTTTATACTAGGGCTGTGCGATTAATCGAAAACGAATCGCAATCGCGATTTGAAATGTTGCAATTAGCTAATCGCAAGAGGCTGCGATATGAAATATTTATTATTTAACTTCTTCCACCCAGAACAAATGCGTGACTGCCGTCTGTGTGTGAGTCTTCCTAGCCAATAGAGTAAGCACACTTTTGTTCTGCCCAATCAGAATTGTGCTGAAAATCCGAACTATGCTGAACACCCACAATAAAAAACAAACAAACAGGAAAGCGTGAACGAGTGGGACGGCGGCATCTGCCGCTTCAGAAGCATTAATAAACTAATAAACTCAAAACAAAAAACAGCACGTCGGTAATATGGGAATATCTTGGTTTCAAAGTCACAGACACCAAACGAAAACAGGTCATTTGTAAGAGCTGTCGCAGAATCGTAGCCACAGCACGAGGAAATACAACAACCAGCACCTAAAAAAGCACCACAGGAGCGTCATGCTAGTTAATATATTTTCAGATGCTTTTTTAACTAACACTCACTGCATTTTAGCAGTAAGAAGCTACAACACAGATTATTGAGCTGAAGCTTGACTACAAAATTAAATCAAATAGAAATCCCAATATCTGTCAACATTTAAAAAAAAATTTAAATCACAATGAGATATTTTGCCCAAACGCACAGCCCTAGTTTATACTGTGTGTTGTCGATAGCAGAGCTGCTCTATTAAAAAAAGAAAGAAAGTGGAAAAATAAACAAGTTCTAAAAGAGTTCAAGCCTCAGCCAGGTCACATTACTTTCCATAATAAGTAACTAAGTAACGCAACTATGTTTTTTGCTTGTTCAAACTACTTATTTAATATGAGCTGAAACTACACAACTCTTGAGATTTCATTGGGACAACGTAATTTTTTTAATGTTTAATCCACATACATTTGTTAAAAGTGTTCAGTTAACTTGATCAATTTGTGTTGAAACAACATGAATGAATTGTGTGGAACCCTGCATTACAGCGTAGTTACTTTTTTGGGGAGTAACTCAATATTGTAATGCTTTACTTTCTAAAGTAACTTTCCCCAACACTGGTTGAAACAACATGAGGGAATTGTGTGGAACCCAGCAGTTTTTATTGTATACATTGAAAGAAATAATTCATTGGATTTACTGATTTTTTTAAGGTAAGTGGTGGCAAATAGTTCATATGGGCGGAATTTAAACAAACAAATTTAAATGTAGTAATGTTCAACTTATTTTGTTTGTTTAAATTCAGCCCATATAAATTGTTTGCAACCACTTACCTTAAAAAAATGAAGGGTGTAGTCACACTAGGTTATCTGAACTGTGCCTAGGCACGTTTGACCTCCATTTCCCGGTTCGTTTGACAAGTGTGAGTGCCCTGAATTGGGCCTAGGCGCAGTTCAGTTGGCCGGCCCTGGCCCGGTTGCAAGAAGTGTGCAAGAGTGCGGTTCGATTGGGCTGTGGCGCGGTACGCTTGTAGTGTGAGTGCAAAGTGCAGCTGAGTGCGAAACTGAAGACGTCACTTTTAAGGGACTGTTTCATATGGATTTATTAATCATGCTGGGTGATAAAATGAGTATCGATATTTATTGACCGAACACCATTGTCAATATCAATAAAAAAAAGATTGGGTATGTAGTTTTGGTATGAAGTGCTATAGTTTTGTTAAAATGTGGCTGCTGAGCGCATGCCTTGGAAAGAATGCCAATAAGCTTAGGGAGTAAGTTTGTCATTTCCAATGGAGGCGTGGCTTGCATGATGAAAAGCATATGGGAGCGACGTGCACATTACATGATGCGCATATGGGAGCGACGTGCACATTACATGATGCGCATATGGGAGCGACGTGCACATTACATGATGCGCATATGGGAGCGACGCGCACATGTTGTGCAATCGGTGAACATGTGACGTGTGCGCATTTTCCAGGCGCTCCATGTTGAAAACATCTCAACTTTTCCGAATGCTGCGAGCGCACCGCAACTCATGCTAGTAGAATTAACCAATCTGCTTCACAGTTTGTATGAAATATACACATTTCAGTAACAGTAAACTAATTCCCTCAGACGAACACAGATTGTTAAAAATATTCAATAATTATCGATATCGAATGATATAAAACATGATATCGTGATAATTTTTTTACAATATCGCCCAGCCATAATCATTCTTACTTTTCAGTGAACACAAACTGTCATAGTTTATTAAAGATGCAAACCTCTCGCTGCATGTCAGCTGACACCTCCCAATACCTCCTTTCATGAACATTTATAAGCGTCAAATGCGATGGATCTGTTCAGCAAAAGATTTGACTGTGTCGCTGCATATCAAACGACCTGAACTAATACAAAACAATATAACTAAAGCAATCTCCACAGTACGGAGCGAGAGCGCTTTCATCATTGATGATGTAAGCGTGCTCCAGCTCGGAAGGCGAAAAAATGCAATGTGAGTGCAGAGTGCAGGGAGGGGGGTACCATCGCACCTGGGCACGCTTCAGAACAACCGTGCCTAGTTTGAGTACACCATAAGTAAATCCAATAATCTTTTTTTCTTCAGTGTATCAGATGGTTCAGGGCTTTCAGGGAAAAAAAAAACACATTTGCTGGATCCTAAAAAAATACAACAGCAGCGCAGCACAGGATGATTAGGTTTGTGAGTTGTACTGAATCATTGAAGCAGAGACTGACTGGCCAGCTGAGTTGTTGCTGAGAAGACTGGAGCTTTAAATAGGAAATTACTAAAAAAAACTTTGAATTTAACCAAATGCTAATGGTCTAATCCGATTCAATTCATTATGCTAAGCTAAGCTAAAAGTGAAAATACTGAATGGATTCAAAAATGTTTCAAGTCAACTGTTTAACTTGTAAAATGAGCCTTTTTTTCCTTTAATGAACTATAGTACCATTTCCTGACAGCTAAAAATGATCAACAAAGGGTTTAGCTCCTTTAAACAACCACAATCACCACCACCACACTGCCATGCAATAACACAGGAACCGAGCACAAAGCTTTGGCCCTTGCCCACCTAAAAACACCCTCCTATGGGAAGGCCGCACTTGGAGAGGTCAAACACACAGAGAGCATGGCTAAGCAAGATTCTGTTACTACCTCTCTTTAGGAAAGAAGACGCTCGCTCCACAATGCCTGATGAGGGAAGATGAATGAGAGCAGGAATGAGGGAGGAAGGTGGAAGAGAAATAAACAGCATCCACAGTAACGGCTGCAGGCTTCACTAACATTTTTTGAACGATACTGTACCTCAAAACATTACTCAAGGGATTTATGACATGCACGGTCACCAGGGGGCACACTAACCACAGTCAAAGTCTCAAATCTAACTGCGCATGGCACTTTCGCAAAGGCGTGAGTTCTTTACCTGATTTCTTTTTTCCACTGGGTTCCCTGCAAATGAAAAGATACAGGTTAGGTATTTTAATAAATTTTTTTGTCTGAATGAATGAATAAATAAATAAATAAATAAATAAATAAATAAATAAATAAATAAATAAAAATAAATTAATTAATGAAAAAATGTACTAATTGCAGGGTTTCTGCAGGTTACATCTAGTCAAATTTAAGATTTTTTAAGACTCTTTAAGACCATTAAGAATTAAATTTTAGACTTATGCAGGGTTAAGATTTCATGTAATTGTTTTTTTCTGATTAGAGAATTTAATTTGGGTAATTTGCTGTAAGAAGTGTCTGTTGTGAAAAGCTGCTGTAAACTGTAAGCTGTTGTAAAAAAGTACGGTTTTATTGAGATGTATTGTTGGTCATTGGATGGATGTCGGCCCAATTGAGTAGCTTTACTTGGATGAAGCAAAATGAAGACCTGTTTAAAATGATTTACAATACAATATTTCAGTGAATTTAAGACTTTTTCAAGCCTAAAATTCATTCATTCACTTTTCTTTTCATCTTAGTCTCGTTATTAATCAGGGGTCGCCACAGCGGAATGAACCGCCAACTTATCCAGCATATGTTTTACGCAGCCGATGCCCTTCCAGCTGCAGCCAATCACTGAGAAACACCCATACACACGCATTCACACCCATACATACACTACGGACAACTCAGCTTACCCAATTCCCCTATAGCGCATGTTTTTGGACTTGTGGGGGAAACCAGAGCACCCGGAGGAAACTCACAGCAACAGAGGGAGAACATGCAAACACCACACAGAAATGCCAACTGACCCAGCCGAGGCTCGAACCAGTGACCTTCTTGCTGTGAGGCGACAGCACTACCCACTGCACTACCGTGTTAGGCCTAAAATTTAGTTATTTAAATTTAGGACATTTTAAGACCCAGCGGACACCCTGAATGAATTAATTAAAGCAAATGAATGAATAAATTAATTGATTAATGCATTGTTCTAATGTTAGGACTATGATTGACTGTTATGCTGGCAGTATCATATTCATTTTACAGTATCATTTACTATTGTTTTGTTTATAATGTTGAATTAGATTCTTAATATATTTTAAGTCTTTTAAATTAGTTTAATTAGTTAAGTTTGTCGATAGCATTATTAAGTTTAAAGACTCAAATGAAAAAGGACAGGGCCATATATGCAGCAATTTCTTTACTGTATAAAATACATCACTCTGTATGGAGAGTCCTCGTATACCACCAATACCAACATGTCTGTGTGTGTGTGTGTGTGTGTGTGTGTGTGTGTTTGTGTGTATGTGTGCGTGTGTGTGTGTGTGTGTTGGGTGCAGTGTAAACATACTCTTTTGGTGGGTTCAGGTCTTCAGGACGTGTCTCAAAGAACACACGGACCTCCTCGCACTGGGAAATATAGACTGGCAGCTGGATCAGGGCCTGAAAACAAAACAACAATAGTATGTTAAAAACAGTATGGGAGCAGAGCAGTATGTCCGAATTCATCGTATTGAAAAAACAGCGGTCGAGAAGTACCCGGATGACCTACTAATTTCGACCTACTACTTCCGGCGAGATTCTTAAGAGCACATCCGATGGCCGCCACACTAGAGAATTTATGAATATGAGTGAAGCAACACAACTGACGCGGGTGGGTTAGGTGATAATGACAAATGGCGGCTGTAGTTTATCCGAGTTCCAGTCATACTGCTCACATTCTCACTATATAGAATGTTCTTTTCTTAAACGCATGTAGAATGTTCTAATTCAAATGTAGTACCTGCTCGAGTAGTAGGCGATTTCGCACGCAGCCAAAAATGTGATCAATTCACTTATACTATGTTTGTTTATTTCCTGCCAAAAATAATGCAGCAACAAAGCAAAGCACAGGTGACGCAGTGAAGGTCGCTGGTTCGAGCCTCAGGTGGGTCAGTTGGCGTTTCTGTGTGGAGTTTGCATGTTCTCCCTGCATTCGCGTGGGTTTCCTCCGGGTGCTCCGGTTTCCCCCACAGTCCAAAGACAGGCGGTATAGGTCAGTTGGGTTGGCTAAATTGTCCGTAGCGTGTGAATGAGTGTGTATGGATGTTTCCCAGAGATGGGTTGCAGCTGGAAGGGCATCCGCTGCGTAAAACATGAGCTGGATAAGTTGGCGGTTCATTCCGCTGTGGCGACCCCGGATTAATAAAGGGACTAAGCCGAAAAGGAAATGAGTGAATGAATGAAATCAAAGCGTCTGAAGTTTTGTATTTAGATTCTTTTCCACTCATTTAAAGAACATTTTCTCTTGAAAGAGATAGTTCACCCAAAAAGAAAATGTTTAGGGGGTCTGAAAGTAGATTGGAACACATTAAAATTAAAATTATACATAACATTGTTAATAAAGCACTATCTTATTTAAATGCACTTTTATCAGGGGTAAACAAGCAACATTGTTATAAAACTAGGCAAAGTCTTATGGATTTTACTGTAAACTGCTTATGGTCATCATTTTTTTTTATATTTGGTGCATTGCTATGGAATGAACTGCCTGTAGATTTTAAAAGTATTACAAATGTGGTTAGTTTTAGATTCAAACCTAAAAGCTGGCTCTTAAGCAGAATAGCACACTCAAAAAATTACATTTGCTCTTTGTTCAAACTACTTATTTAAGATGAGCTGAAACAGCACAATTCTCGAGTTCTTGTATGACAACTTGTTTTATGTTCAATTCACTTACATTTGTAAAAAAATTAAGTAAACTTAATTTCTTCATGTTTTTCCAATACATGCATGTTTATGGACTTTACAGTATGTTTTTATGTTTTTTTGGTGATTGTATTTCTATTTATTTTTATATTGTAGTGTCACCGTGTAGGTGTTATGGGGAGTAGTATAATCTGTACTTCACATCAAGGACCACAATGGAAATACATTTTGTTTTTAAGACTTTACTGTGTATATCCTTGACGAATTAGGTATATTCACTCTTTTTTTGCCAAAAAGAAAGAAAAAAAAGAAAAGAAAGAAAAAAAGAAAGAAAAAAAGAAAGAAAGAAAAAAAGAAAAGAAAGAAAGAACGAAAAAAAGAAAAGAAAGAAAGAACGAAAAAATAAGGAAGAAAAAAGGAGGAAAGAACGAAAGATAAAAAGAAAGAAAAAAGAAAGAATGAACGAAAGAAAGAAAGAAAAAAAGAAAAAAGAAAGAATGAACGAAAGAAAGAAAGAAAAAAAGAAAAAAGAAAGAAAGAAAGAAAGAAAGAAAGAAAGAACGAAACAAAAAAAGAAAGAACAAAAGTAAGAAAAAAAGAAAGAAAGAAAGAAAGAAAGAAAAAAAGAAAAGAAAGAAAGAAAGAAAGAAAGAACGAAAAAATAAGGAAGAAAAAAGGAGGAAAGAACAAAAGATAAAGAAAAAAAGAATGAATGAAAGAAAGAAAGAAAAAAAGAAAAAAGAAAGAAAGAAAGAAAAAATGAAAGAAAAAAAGAAAGAAAGAGACAGAAAGACAGAAAGAGACAGAAAGACAGAACGAAAAAAGGAGGAAAGAACGAAAGATAAAAAGAAAGAAAGAAGAAAGAATGAACGAAAGAAAGAAAGAACGAAACAAAAAAAGAAAGAACGAAAGTAAGAAAAAAAGAAACAAAAAAAGAAAGAACAAAAGTAAGAAAAAAAGAACAAAAGTAAGAAAAAAAGAAAGAAAGAAAGAAAGAAAGAAAGAAAGAAAGAAAGAAAGAAAGAAGAAAGAAAGAAAGAGACAGAAAGAAAAAATAAGAAAGGGAGAAAAAAAGAAAGAATGAACGAAAGAAAGAAAGAAAGAAAGAAAGAAAGAAAGAAAGAAAGAAAGAAACAAGCAAACAAAGAAAGAAAGAACGAAAGAAAGAAAAAAAAAGAAAGAGACAGAAAGAAAGAAAGAAAGAAAGAAAGAGACAGAAAGAAAGAAAGAAAGAAAGAAAGAGAACTGCAGCAGTCTTCACTCATTATTTTTTTCGCTGCTTGCTGCTCAATTCTTGGGACAACTTAACTGTTTTAAGTTCAATACACCTAAATTTATCAAAACAATTAAGTTCAATTAATTTGTGTTGGGACAACATGAAGGACTTGTGTGAAACCCGGCATTTTTAACAGTGTTCAAACCCTGTTCCACCTCAAACGCAGCTCGGTGTGCTTCAGTCTGATATGCGCTGCTCTTTTGCGGTTGTATATTTTGGCAGAGGAGCTTTAATTTAATAATGCTGAGTGCTGCTTGAGCGTCCTTCAGGCGGACATTGCAGAAGGAGGTCCCTTCTGTCCGCATGCTGAATTATGAAGCCTGACCTGACTGGAATTCTTAAATTCGCACGCGGGCGCATCTGCTCAAGGTGCCCTTTTCAAACCTGCGCCAATTTCTCACAAGTGCTTCTGACTCGCCAATCACGCTGGCAGCTCAAACATCTGCGTGTTTGCCCAATGCTCAATATTCCTAATGAAAAGGAAGTCTTTACGCACACAAAAAAAACATGCTTGTTTTATTAAGATAAAGCTGATGTAAAGTGACTGACAGCGCAGTGTTGTATGACTGATGTGGATCTTATTGATGTGGATTTCCATGGATGTCCACAGATTGATGCATCCCTGGGGTGCACTACCTGACCCCCACACTCATTACCATTCCCTCAAGACGCTGGCTATATGGAGGCCAATTATAGCAAATGGACTTTATTGGGTGCTCTTTACTGAGGGTGCATTACCTTGATTGTTTCATGCGAATGTGGGAGAGAGAGAGAGAGCGAGAGACAAAGAGGAAGGGAAGAATGTTCACATCCCAATAGAAGAGCATAGGCAGTTTTTATAAAGGAGAAGAGTAATGCTCACTATAAACTGCTGTTCATGTTTTATACGTGTTTACTATTGTAAATGACATGTAATTTTGCGAACATCCAGTTGTTTGAAGGATTACTTTTAAAAAAAAATAGGAATATTTTACAAGTTGCCTACAGTTTCACGGTTTTAAAGTCTAATTAGACTTATCTTATTAACTTAGCTTAGCATAAATCATTAAATCAGATTAGACCATTAGCATCTTGCTCAAAATTAAAGTTTAGATAATTTTCCTATTTAAAGCTTGACTCTTCTGTAGTCACACGGAGTTGCTACTTTCTTTCTAGGTCGATATGGCTAGGAACTACACTCATTTTGGCGTAATAATCAAGGAACTTCTCTACCGTTCAATGGATGAAAAAATAGTCCCCAGCTGGGTAGATGGGTAAGAGCTCTTAATAATTTCATTGTGTCTGCTATAGCCATGACACAACAGCAAAGCTCATTGATCATCCAAAATAAATAAAGTAAAAAAGTGGGATGTTCCTTTGGTCAGTGATCAACATGTTTCTAAAAAAGAGGTTCACAGTCTACCACATGTCTTATGTTGTCTTTTTTACCACTTATAAGACATTTTAATGATCATTATGATATGATTATGTCCTTTTGCTTTGAAATCTTTATTGATTTGTATAAAGTAAGTGTTGAACGATCTAGGAACACCAAATAATAACTTGAATTCTACAGTAGTTGATCATTTGGTATCAGAAGTGGCTTATATGGAAGGCAAAGGCCTCTAGATTACGCTTATTTTACCAAATTAAACATGATCAAGCCTTGATTTTTAATGATTATTTAATTAGGACAGTACGGTCTGACTTTACTTAGACAAAAGTCTTGTCACTTAATAGAAATAATGTCCAGTATAGAATATAAAGTCATGGTGCAGAGGAAAATAAGTGAATATTGTGTCTGACTCCATCATGAGCTTGGAGGACAGCATCCATACATCTCTGCAATGACTTAAATCACTGATTAATAAAGTCATCTGGAATGGCAAAGAAAGCATTCTTGCAGGACTCTCAGAGACCTTTGCCTTCATCATCAATGCCTCCTCCATCTTACCCGAGACATGCTCAATAATGTTCATGTCTGGTGACTGGGCTGGCCAATCCTGGAGCACCTTGACCTTCTTTGCTTTCAGGAACTTTGATGTGGAGGCTGAAGTATGAGAAGGAGCGCTATCCCGCTGAAGAATTTGCCCTCTCCTGTGGTTTGTAATGGGCAGCACTAATGTCTTGATACCTCAGGCTGTTGATGTTGCCATCCACTCTGCAGATCTCTCGCACGCCACCATACTGAATGCAATCCCAAACCATGAGTTTTTCCTTCACCAAACTTGACTGATTTCTCTCAGAATCTTGGGTCCATGCGGGTTCCAATAGGTCTTCTGCAGTAATTTTGATGATGATTGGGATGCAGTTCAACAGAAAAATCAACCCTCTGACACTCTTCCAAATGATCAACTAGAAGTCAAGTTATTATTTGTTGCTCTTACAACTGGGATCGACGACGTATATTATTTAAGGGTGGAACTCTCTGATGTAAACCTACTTATAGGAACTTATGCCTTACATACTTTAGTTTCATTTCATTATATTGAACATTCCATACAAGCTGAAGCTGATTGATCAAATCTTGTTACGTGACTCACAGTACTCTCGCGGGATAAATTCACTGGGTGCATCTGGAAGGCACGAGTGCTTCACGCCAACTGCATGCGCAAGTCATGCACCTTCATCTGACACAACGAACTTGTGCAAACTCTGGAAAAGATGCGATATGCGAACAGCCCCTAAAAGGCCATCATCATTTGCGATCTCCATCAGTTGATTTTCTTCTTGCACAGCCATGCTTGGATTCACCTGATTTGTTGACAAATGGGTTGCGGATATTCCTTGGCAGTTTGCGGGTCCTTCACTCGGCTTTTTCATCTTAGCAAAGAAACTTTTCAAAGACATCCGTTTGTTACTCATTTCGCTGCTCGTGGGTTAAATTTGGGCTCTGAAGTGATCGAGATGTAACCAAGAAAATATAATCATTTATCTAAATAAAAGATTTTTCAAAATAAATGATCGTTTAGACTCAGATACTAAATAAAACAGAAATTATTAATGATTTCTTGTGCGGCCCGGAACCAATTAATTCACGGACCGGTACCGGTCCACAGCCTGGTGGTTGAGGACCACTAAGATAAGATAGAAACTTATATTTTCATGCTCAGGGGACTACAGAAAATGTTGATGCACATTTATGCGATTTCTGATCAGGCATTAAATTAGTTACTAGGGATGTAACAGTATTGTAAATACCGTCGTACCGCAATAGCAATTTTTTTCGATTTGACCGTGGTCACATGACTCGATAAAAGGATAGGTCTTCTGAGAAAAGTTTGCTCAGGCGAACGAAGCAAACGGGAGGTCGCGGGAACTACAATTCCCATCAGCCCAGGCGTGGCCATCATTCTTTGAGGTCTGTTGTGCCTACAGATCTAGTAATGTAGAAATGTAGGGTGCTGCTAGTAGCAGCGAAGGAAAAGAGCTGTAAATGGTCTAACTTAAAGCAGGTTTTAAAACAGATGTGTAAACATTTCAGATTCTCTCTGAAAAGACACAAGAAAGGAGAAAAGGTGCCAGACGAAAAAAAAATAATGGTATGCAGGCACCGACAGACTGTGGTGAAATACAAGTCGGGGAACACGACTAACATGATGGGGATTCTTTTAATCAAGGGGACAGCAGAACACAGCACGCTGCTCAGATTGATGCAGATATTGACTTGTACCACAAACTTGTACTCACTCATGGCTTGTCCTCTCGTGTGGTGGAAAGACAATGCACAACGTTATCCACTGCTGTCAACTTTGACCAAGTCACATCTCTCTGTCCCAGCAACCTCAGACGCAAGTGAGAGGGTCTTTTCTGTTTCAGGGGACATTGTAAATGTCCAAAGATCCCAGCTTTTCCAGATAATGTTGATAATGTCTCTGTCTGAATATTATTATATGTTATAATAATATTAATTTGAATAATCTAATATGATCAATGTTCAGGTAAACTGTTTAATAAACAATTCTGGCACTTTTTTTTTTCGAGTATCTTCATTAGTTTTGGTTTTCCAGTAAATGATTCAATAAATACCATACCGTGTCATTCATACCCTGGTATTACTGTACCTTGAAATTTTGATACCGTTACATCTCTATTATTTACAATTTCAAGAGTTGACACTTAGCTGATGATTAATTATAAGCTTGTTTGGCACGCTGTCACGGGAGAGAGCCCTGAGCTCATAAGATCCTCGAGCCGGGGGCTCCCTCCCGTTGCAAGGCGAGTGGGGAGTTTGAGCTTAGGTAGATCTCGAGAACTCCCCTGCTGTAGTAACCAATGAACAGCTAGTGACTGCTCTTGAGAGATAACCATTTACTAGGAGCATGTCTGTAGTGCCGGTGTGGATTAAACAATTAACATATGTTGCATGTTTTTTGGACGGTGGGAGGAAACCGGGGAACCCGGGGAAACCCACGTGACCACGGGGAGAAATGCAAACACTGCACAGAAATGTCTGCTGGTTTGGTAAAGCCTGGAACCAGAGGCAACAGTGCTAAGCACTGGGCCACCGTGTCACCCATCTAGGAAGGAGGAGGAGTAGGGGTGGAAGGGGGGATTCTTCAAAACGAAGATAGCGGTGGTATGTAAACCAGGGTATTTGTAGTAGCTTAGGAGTCGTCTGATTGGTGCATTGAGAATTGGATGATGCGGATCCAGCCGCTAGCAATCATAAGCACGTGATCCTCTCGAAATTAGTTTATAACTAAACTTCACATATAATTAGAGACCATCTACAAGAACTATCTCATAAAGTTCAGCCAGAAGTAAATCTAACAATGAACTCTTTTTCTTTTTTGTATATATAGTAAAAGTACAGAGATTAAATTAATGTCTACACTGTTATGTAGACAGTTAAAAACACACTGAAACGATTATATTATTTAAAACAGGCATTCACATGGAGGTTCCTGCACACATTTAGCTTAGACATCATTTCTTATAGCCAACACACAACAGCACTGACTCAACCGCTGACACGGTTTGTTTAAAGTAGGTGTGTGGTAAGTGAAGGGTGCCTGGAACTGCTTGAACTGAATTTTTAATTGCTGTTTTTGGAAGAAAAAAAACATTACAGTCAAAAGAGGTGAAAACCTTCCTGCAGGAGTCACAGATCATGACCGCTCGCACAGGAACCATAGAAAAAATACTTAAAGCAACATTTGAAAAAAGCAGTTTCTTTGAGAAGCAGCTCTTTAAGTCAACAAAAAGCCATGGTGTGCTAACTCAGCGCAGCTCCAAACCCCTGCCCTAAAGCAGACATTACCCTGCCAAATGTGGATTCCTGGCTTTTTTTCCCCCTCTTAACCCTTCCACCAAACGCCTGAGAGTTACTTAAGAAGGAACAGGCTTTCATGTTAAAGCAATTCAAGTCACAAAGCAGACCACCATAGAAAAACTGGCTTTAAGTAGTGGAATTAATGCTTGATCTCTCTTGAAGTGAACCTACTTCTGATTTCTGCTTAGTGCTTACCTCTTCGAACAAAAAAAACTCTATAAACGGCTTAAAAGTTCTAACAGAGACCAGTTTGTGGAATGGAAAAATATAGACTATCAGTTTATATTCAGCAATGGATACATTAGAGTATGATGTATTTTTTTAATGCATCAAAACTCTTGAAAACTGTATCATTTATTCTTTTTCCTTTGGCTCAGTCCCTTATTTAGCAGTGGTCACCACAACGGAATGAACTGTCAACTACTCCGGCATATGTTTTATGCAGAAATTGCCCTTCCAGCTGCAACCCAGTACTGGGAAACACCCATACACTCTCGCATTTGTACACACACTGATACACTACGGCCAATTTAGTCCATTCAATTCACCTGTACCGCATGTCTTTGGACTGTGGGGGAAACCGGAGCACCCGGAGGTAAACCCACGCCAACATGGGGAGAACATGCAAACTCTACACGGAAATGCCAACTGGCCCAGCCAGGACTCGAACCAGTGATCTTCTTGCTGTGAGGTAACAGTGCTAACCACTGAGCTACCGTGCTGCCTGAAAACTGTATCATGGTTTAAAAAAAAGAAATATGTCTTCTTTAATCAGCATATTAGAATATTTCTTAAATGATCATGTGGCTGGACAAAGAGCTACTGCAAAATCAGCATCCCCGAATGAAATATGTTTCTATATTTTGAGAAAAAAAAAATCTGAAAATGTATGTAAATCAATATAAATGTCAAATTTAACAGGCAATATTTTAGAAAAATCAAGTTTGGTTATAAGACATGAGGATTTGGTGTTACTTTGGTTTCATTTGTGCGAGTAGCTATGTTCCCAATTCAAACATGCGAATTTAATTAATGCACAATACTGGAATATCGCATAAAACATTTATGAATAAAGCACAGTTTTCATCCAACCAGTCAACAAAAACAAGTTGTATCTTCCTGATACTAGAGAAAAGAGAAAACTAGAGCTAGAGAAAACAAGAAAAGCAACCATTTTAATAATGGCGCTTACTTACACTTGTGAAATCGAGAAAGAAACTGGTCCATGAACTGTGTATCGATAAAGTCCCATACATCGATAGTCTTTTCTGATCCTTCCTTTAACAAATGGCTCACAAATCCCCCGTTGCAGGGTAGATTATTTCATTAATCACCAGAACGTTAACTCATTAATATTCACTCATCTTCAGTCATGGTCAGTCCCACACACACCCACACTCTGCTAGTGTTTAAAGGGAAAGGCACGTTCACGTTTTACCGGATCCAGCAGTTCATATTTGGTATTGTTTCGAGTCGACGCCAATACGAACAGGTAAAAGATTCAGATGAACGGCGAATCATTTAAATGACTCTGAGTCTTTTATTAAAATAAAACGTTATTTTTAAACACGGTGCACTTTCAGATTTAAACATCAGCTGGATGTTTTCATTCACTTATAGCTGTGTCGCACATTATATGGAAGGTCATTTTAAAGGTCTTTAAACTTTCTTAAAATGCTAACAGTCTGATAAACTATGACTCCACGATTGTACCAGGTTAACTATGATCCTGACCTATAACAGATCCACATAACAGATGTGACTATTGCAGATTCATCATTGCGATATCAATGCTAATCCAATTTATTGTGCAGCCCTAATGCCAATTGTTAATACCAGGTCAGATGTTTTGTTGTGTGTGCGCTTGCTTATTGACTGACTTACCCTACAGTACTCATTGATGGGCTTCAGACGTTTCATGGCCACGTCTCTGATGTGACTTCTTCTGAAGAGAATCTTTCCTGTTAGGAAATGAAAAAAAGAAGAGTCAAACATGCCCTGCGCTCACCAGTTCACCACTCAAGGCAATTTTGGGAAACTTTTGGGAATCTCCCTTCATGCTTTATGGCCATTTTATCAGATGTTGGAAGACCACTAGCACGAAACTTGCCCAAACAAAGATTGTGGCCAATAAAACAATACCAAGAAATGAACACAAATGAGCCTCTTAAGTTTTATGAGTCACATCCTGCCGAACTTAAACCCAAGTACTGTGGTCTTTTTTAGCTGAACGTAGTAAAACGCAGAAACAACAACAAGGCTATCCCACCCAAAGCCCTAGGTCATAGAAATGGCACACTCAGTAAGAAATGAGGTTGAAAAACACCTAGGTGTGTGATGTGGTGCATGTGTGTAAATGTTTTGGGTTAGTGCCCGACGACTCATGTGCTGAGTAGAGTCAAAGACTACAGGATACACAAGACATGTCACTCGTATAGTTTTGAATGGGGTAAAGTGTAACAGTCAAAATGGCGAATGAAGCCCCACCTACTAGTACAGGAGCCAATCAGTGATCGCTATAGACTGATGTTTCTCCGGGGGAGAAGCTGGGACCAGACATGTGCTTTTACGACAGATTTTTGTGATCGACAAACACACTGGAATCTCAGCTAATACTTGCTTCACAGACATAAGAAATATATCCACAAGTTTCAAATCTGTACTTTTAAATTAACCCACTACACTTGAAAACAAAAGTTCTCTGGTTTTGTAATTTGTATGAACGAACACGAGGTGCAGTCCGTCCTGTCACACATCACACGACAGCAGCAATTACTCAAATGCTCACAAACAAAGAGTCGCTGTCATTTCTGGAGGAGATTCACCATTTTGCTCAGAGTAAACAAATGTTTTGACCGAATTAAATTAGAAAAGGATTATAAAGTACAATAGGGAAAATTATGTTTGTTTATTGTTTGTCTATATTAATAGTCACATCAATTTCAATCAATATTTAAGCATGTAGTAGACCAGATTAACACGTGAAAAGGTTCATGTTTGAACTATTCCTATGAAATTCTACAGCGATATACAGTAGTCAACATTTGAAGTGAATCAAAAAAGTAAATAAAATAAAAAAAAAACAAGAATTATTGTTGTTTTAGGACGACTTTGATGAAAGGTTTTGATCCGATTCAAATGTTGACTACGGTTTACTTGCATTAAAAAAAAATTGTGCCATATTTAACATTACAATTGCCTCAAATTTATAGTATTAATCAGTTCCCTTTATTCTTAAATATATTACAGACAAGAAATTAAAATCTCTTTTTCTTCTAAATGTTCATATAATATGTATATTGTTAAATGCACCATGCGCCAAGAGTTTCCTATTATTCAATTTATACACTCACTGGCCACTTTATTAGGTACACCTTGCTAATACCGGGTTGTACCCCCTTTTACCTTCAGAACTGATTTAATCCTTCGTGGCAGAGATTCAACAAGGTACTGGAAATATTCCTCAGAGATTTTGGTCTGTATTGACATGATAGCATCCCACAGATGCTGCAGATTTGTCAGTTGCACATCCATGATCTCCCGTTCCACCACATCCCAAAGGTGCTCTATTGGATTGAGATCTGGTGACTGCGGAGGCTGTTAGAGTACAGTGAACTCATTGTCATGTTCAAGAAACCAGTCTGAGATGATTCACGCGCATTATCCTGCTGGAAGTAGCCATCAGAAGAGGAGTACACTGTGGTCATAAAGGGATGGACATGGTCAGAAACAATACTCAGGTAGGCTGTGGCGTTGACATGATGCTAAATTGGTACTAATGGGCCCAAAGTGTGTATAAAATATACCCCACACCATTACAACACCACCACCAGCATGAACCGTTGATACAAGACTGTATGGAATTAATTCTTTCATGTTATTGATGCCAAATTCTGACCCGACCATCTGAATGTCAGTGCAAAAATGGAGACTCATCAGACCAGGCAACGTTTCTCCAATCTTCTATTGTCCAGTTTTGGTGAGCCTGTGTGAATTGTAGCTTCAGTTTCCTGTTCTTAGCTTACAGGAGTGGCACCCGGTGTGGTCTTCTGCTGCTGTAGCCCATCTGCCTCAAGGTTGGACGTGTTGTGTGTTCAGAGATGCTCTTCTCCGGCCCCTGGTTGTAACGAGTGCTTATTTGAGTAACTGTTGTCTTTTTATGAGCTGGAACCAGTCTGGCCATTCTCCTCTGATCTCTGGCATTAACAAGGTATTTGTGCCCACAGAACTGCCGCTCACTGGACACTTTCTCCCTTTCAGACCATTCTCTGTAAACCCTAGAGATGGTTGTGCGTGAAAATCCCAGTAGATCAGCAGTTTCTGAAATACTCAGACCAGCCCATCTGGCACCAACAACCATGCCACGTTCAAAGTCACTTAAATCACCTTTCTTCCCCTTTCCGATGCTCGGTTTGAACTGCAGCAGATCGTCTTGACCATGTCTACATGCCTAAATGCATTGAGCTGCTTCCATGTGATTGGCTGATTAACGAGCAGTTGGACAGGTGTACCTAATAAAGTGACCAGTCAGTATATATATATATATATATATATATATATATATATATATATATATATATATATATATATATATATATATATATATATATATATATATATAGCCAATACGACATTTTTACTTTATTCCACACATAAAGGAATGCAGACAATTCAACAGCGATATCCTGTCTGAGGCATCATCTGTCTCCATCTTGCCAGACTGCTGCCAGCATTTGTTTTTAATGGGAGCTCAGCAATGACATCTTTTTGCATTCCATTAGCATGTTTACGAAGCTCACTAATGGATGTCGGGTGAATGTACACGGCGCTCGGCTAATTACAGGAGTTTCCGTGTAGATTGTAGTCAAAGTGCTGTGTCAGTAAACCCAGACACTTGTTAAAAGGTTGTAAAGTACTGGTATGTAAGACAGCATTCATGTGCTTGAAGACTGTCTGGTGCACAAGCAAACAAAGCCATCATGCCATTTAATTACAGCCAGATGTCTAATCTACACCAATTACTGTACCGTTCTGAACATGCCGTGAATGATACTGAACTAATATTGAATATACTTGCAATGTGGCAAACTGTTGGGGTCTGTAATATCTGCAAATGATTTGTTAGCATTTCTATTAATCTAAATGCCAGTTGCTAAGCGGATCTACTTTATTTCTTACTTGAAATCAGTTGAAACAACACAATTCTTAAGGGTTTTTTGGGCACAATCTAATTGTTATATGTTTAATCCACTTAAATTTGAAGAAACAATTAGGTTAACTTAATCTGTGTTGGGACATGAAGGATTTATGTGGAACGCAGCATTTTTGCAGTTTAGGAAGCCAGTGCTGTTAGTAAATGATGACAGAATTTTCATTTTAGGGTGAACTATCTCTTTAAGATGTATTTTTCATTGGTTCTACTACAAGTGGGCACTAAAACCAGAAAAAAAATGGGTTAATTGTTTTGAGCTTGTCCAATTTGAGCTGTAGACCATGACTTGAGAGAGTCCATTTTAAAAGAGCTATGTGAAAGGAATTGTTTACCTGGTAAAAAGGGTATGATTCTGCGTTTTGGATCCTTCTGCCCACCTTCCACCGGGAACTTATCCAGAAGCTCCATCTAGATATCAATATAGAAGAACATAACATCAACATACATCTGACCACTCATTTTAGTTCTGCAACATTTTTTATTTTTGTTGATCACTTTATTTTAAAATACAATTCTTATTATTAACAAACTCCTAATTTGCTATTTATTAAGGTAATTATTGGGTTTAGGTATTGGGTAGGATTGGGAATGTAGAATAAGGTCAAGCAGAATACATACTCATAATTACCAATACACAGCCAATATCTTAATAATATAGGTAGGCAATAAGACTAATATGCTGCACAATATATAATTTTAGCATGGATATTGCAATGTGTGTGTCCGCAATAGTCTCATTCAAGGATACGCAATGTTGAGTTAGAAAATTGTTGATCAGCGCAACAGTTGAGAATACATGAGGTTTGTGGGGTCATTGCAAAGTATAACCATAACCGTATTTTAAAGACACTCTAAGAGAGTTTAAAGCATTCAGGCACAAAAAGGTACATTTGTAACTTGAATAAAGAATAATTTCATTGGGACTACAATTTTGTTTACATTTCAATTCAATTACATTCAATTTCTTTAGCTGAACACCATTTGACTTTACAGAAAACCATGAAGCACTGTTTATTCAACTTTTTTCGTTGGTCTATTGTAATTATTTTAGCTTGCAATTTGTTTTTTGTTCTTTTAAACAGGATGCACACCCTTACAAAATCACCTCAATCAATCTAAATTAATAATTGGTTTCCAAATAGAGCTATTCAAGATATCTGGTAAAATTGCATTAATATTGCATTATACTATATATAAGCTGCTTTACCCATAATGCAAAATGAAAATAGTGCAAAAAGAAATGTCATTATTATATGGAGCCAGGTCGGTTTCAAAAATCATACATTTACCAAATAAAATCCATACATCCAAAACACAATTCAAGTTTACAAAATACAATTCGTAAATTCAAAACACGATTCAAAAATACACAAATCCAACTCGCAAATTCAAAACACGATTCAAAAATACACAAATCCAACTCGTAAATTCAAAACACGATTCAAAAATACACAAATCCAACTCGTAAAGTCAAAACACGATTCAAAAATACACAAATCCAACTCGTAAAGTCAAAACACGATTCAAAAATACACAAATCCAACTCGTAAAGTCAAAACACGATTCAAAATACACAAATCCAACTCGCAAATTCAAAACACGATTCAAAAATACACAAATCCAACTCGTAAATTCAAAACACGATTCAAAAATACACAAATCCAACTCGCAAATTCAAAACACGATTCAAAAATACACAAATCCAATTCATAAATTCAAAACACGATTCAAAAATACACAAATCCAACTTGCACAATCAAAACACGATTCAAAAATACACAAATCCAACTTGCACAATCAAAACACGATTCAAAAATACACAAATCCAACTCGCACAATCAAAACTCGATTAAAAAATACACAAATCCAACTTGCACAATCAAAACTCGATTCAAAAATACACAAATCCAATTCGTAAATTCAAAACACGATTCAAAAATACACAAATCCAACTCGCAAATTCAAAACACGATTCTAAAACACGCAAATCCAATTCATGAATTCGAAACACGATCCAAAAATACACAAATCCAATTCATGAATTCAAAACATGATTAAAAAAAATACACAAATCCAATTCATGAATTCAAAACATGATTAAAAAAAATACACAAATCCAACTCGCAAATTCAAAACTCGATTAAAAAAATACACAAATCTAATTTATAAATTCAAAACACGATTCAAAAATACACAAATCCAACTCGCACAATCAAAACACGATTCAAAAATACACAAATCCAATTCATAAATTTAAAACACGATTCAAAAATACACAAATCCAACTCGCACAATCAAAACACGATTCAAAAATGAACAAATCCAACTCGTAAAGTCAAAACACGATTAAAAAAAACACAAATCCAACTCGCACAATCAAAACTCGATTAAAAAATACACAAATCCAACTTGCACAATCAAAACTCGATTCAAAAATACACAAATCCAATTCGTAAATTCAAAACACGATTCAAAAATACACAAATCCAACTCGCAAATTCAAAACACGATTCTAAAACACGCAAATCCAATTCATGAATTCGAAACACGATCCAAAAATACACAAATCCAATTCATGAATTCAAAACATGATTAAAAAAAATACACAAATCCAATTCATGAATTCAAAACATGATTAAAAAAAATACACAAATCCAACTCGCAAATTCAAAAAACGATTGAAAAATACACAAATCCAACTCGTAAATTCAAAACATGATCCAAAAATACACAAATCCAATTCGTAAATTCAAAACACGATTCAAAAATACACAAATCCAATTCACGAATTCAAAACACGATAAAAAAAAATACACAAATCTAACTCGCAAATTCAAACACGATCCAAAAATACACAAATCCAATTTGTAAATTCAAAACACGATCCAAAAACATCATAAGCATTCACATTGCATTATACTATATTCAATCACATAAACAAAATATCGCAATGTCAAAATTTTCTAATATTGTAGAGCCCTAATATACTATAGTGAAGTACAGCCAAAATTTGAATTGCATAAAGAAAAAAAATACGAGTCTTCAGCAAAGGCCTATTAGTCGCTGATTAGGCCTGTCATGCCATCTACTTTTTGTCGTATGATATACAGTATTGCACCAAAATATATTGCGATAAAAAATATTATTGTCATTTCAAGACCATTTTATGCCACTTATTATATATTGCCAGAATGACAATGCATGTACAGTAAATATTTATATATGCATAATGCAAGAACACTCTTCCAAAGAACACATAATATGTTATTATTAAGAATATTTGATTTAATTAGTCACTTTAACAGTTTAATATTGAGGCATTGGAATCAGAATGTGAAAACGCATTTCTTAAACAAATAAATAATAATAAATGTTAACAATAAAGTACAAGATAAAGAGTAACAGAGGCTGTGATATCAGATCTATCTTCAGCTGTCATACACCCACATGAAAATATACTATGATTTATAGTTAAGACTATAGTGTTTTTTAACCATACTGACACCTCCAATAGAGATAGAGATGTTGCACAACCAGCTAAAATGTTGCTAGAATTGGTTTTTATGTATGGGCGATATACAGTATATACAACTCCATATATTGATAATTGTGTTATCCTATCATTCTCTGATAAATCCATTAAAAAATAGCCGTTCTGTCCATCTGGGTTTGTATGCGTGGCCTGCTCCACACAGACCTACTGACATAATGGAATATTTGAATACCCTACACCTCCCTCTGTTTACACTCCCGTCCAGAATGCCCCATAACCATCTCTTACAGCTATAGGTTATTTTCATTCGCTGGCACCAATTAACATTTTCCTCTCAGCTGTAGAGTTCGGTT
Source organism: Danio aesculapii (assembly GCF_903798145.1). NCBI lineage: Eukaryota > Metazoa > Chordata > Actinopteri > Cypriniformes > Danionidae > Danio > Danio aesculapii. The sequence goes on from NC_079455.1 coordinate 3,630,999, forward strand.
TCCCCTAATTCCAGTCCAAAAAGCAGCTGTGGACCAATGAAATCACACCTGTGCCGTTCCACAGCGTGGCGTTCATATGTGCATTTTACACATTCATTCACTAATGACTATAGCAGAGCTTGAAATCATCAGCTGAGCGACCACACTGAAATCCTCAAGGCCTAAAATTAATTTTTTCATTTTCCTTTGGCTCAGTCCCTTATTTATCAGGGGTCACCACAGCAGAATGAACTGCCAACTATTCTAGCATCTGGTTTACATTTACATATTCTGGCATTTATGGTTTAGCGGATGACATTCCAGGCACAACCCAGAACTGGGAAACACCCATACACAAACTCATACACTACGGCCAATTTAGTTCATCCAATGTCTTTCAGGGAAATCGGCGCATCTTGAGGAAACCCACGTCAACACGGAGAGAACATGCAAACTCCACACAGAAATGCCAATCTGACCCAGCCGAAACTCCAGCGACCTTCTTGCTGTGAGGTGACAGTGCTAACTAACCACTGAGCCACCGTGCTGCCTTAAGGCCTACCAATTTACCTATAATCCAAATTGAAGGTGAGAAGTGGAAAAAGAACTGTCATTTTTAAACCCAGGATCACTGGAAAATTTCTAAAATACCTAGATGTTGTGTAAATGTAACCTTAATTTCAATATCGTGCCATTTTAGATGACTTTTATATTGTCAAAATACACTAACTTACAATTCATGCACTAAGTGTTTTGAGGTCACTTAAAGGGGACCTATTATACCCTTGTTTACAAGATGTAAAATAAGTGTCTGAAGTTCCTAGAATGAGTATATGACGTTTCAGCTCAAAATACCACACAAATAATGTTTAGAAAATAAACTCTCTGAAACGATCCTCTTTTATGGTGCGTTCACACCAGACGCGGATGAAGCATCAAGCACGAGTGATTTACATGTTAAGTCAATGCAAAGACACGAATAGACATCCTGCGATGTGGTGCGAGTTGAACGATTTGCACGCTTGACACACTTAACGTGCAAATCGCCTGACTTGGAAAATCTGAACTTTAACGAACTATATATATATATATATATATATATATATATATATATATATATATATATATATATATATATATATATATATATATATATATATATATATATATATATATATATATATATATATATATATATATATATATATATATATAATAATTATATATATATATATATATATATATATATATATATATATATATATATATATATATATATATATATATATATATATATATATATATATATATATATATATAAATAAATAAATCAGTGATGATGACCTGAGGTTAACATACATACATGCATACGTACATACACATACATTCTTTTACTTTAACATGTTCAATTCAGTCAGCAGTCAAATTTTACTAATGCACATTTTCTTATTATGTCTCAATATTTCTTAGTATGCATATGAGGAAAATCTATTAAATGAGACCATTTGAATCATTCATATATATATATATATATATATATATATATATATATGTTATTTTTTTTTTAGGGGTTTTCAGCTTTATTGATAGGACAGTGGAGATTAGAGACAGGAAAGTGTGGGGAGCAGAGATAGGGAAATGATCGAGCCAGGAATCGAACTCGGGTCGCCGCAAGCACCTCGGTGCCATGTGTCAAAGCACTAACTGCTAGGCTATTGCCGCCTACTTGAATCAAATATTAGCAAAATGTCATATTTACACCACCAGCATAACGTGTGAGGCATGAAGAGCTGTTTGTTCAACACAATACAAGTGGTCTAAAATTAATTATAATCAAATGACCCTTGAATATTTTCAAAAATAGAGCTTTAGTAAAAATAGAGCACTTACGGACATATATTTCAACGTTTAAATTAGCCCCAGAAATAATCTGCATGTGCTTTACTCTCGACCGAAATCTGAGAGAAACCGAAAGTAACCCGAACATATAATGCAGTACTTTAAATGTCCAGTAGGTGGACCACAAGTGACTATGCGACTGCACAACAATGATAGTGATTCAAAAACATATGCTTTGGAGGGGAGGACGAATCTCGTTAAATGTATGACATCAGTTGCGGGCTGGGGGAAGGAGGAGGAGGGGGGTCCGCAAATGGCCTGCGGGCCAGCAATTTGAGAGCCCTAGTTTAAAGCCTCCATCTTCCAGGTATAGTTTCTGGAGGAGTTGATTAAAAATAATAATAATAAAAAAATAAAAAAAATCGCAGAGCTGGGTACACCTCTGAAAGAATCTAGTGGACTTAGACACGGCGCCGAACGAATCTACGCTGTTTGTCAGCCTTCCTAAAGCACATAAACACAGCTATTCTTTTAATAAAATCTATGTTAGCCATTTAGCAATGAAGCTAGAGTCACCGAGCAGACAGAAGCCCTGCCCATGACACGAATCCATGTCTATTGAGAAGTGAACTTGATGAGCGAATGAAGCAAATTTGACGAGCAGAGGGAGTTAACTCAAAATGTTTATGTCTATTTATGCGCAAATAGCGAAATTTATTCATGTGTGCCACATCTGGTGTGAACACAGCATTAGGCGTTGATCCTAATTACGCCATTTTATTATACTGGCAGACTGTCGCTTTAAATTCAAATGAGATTGTGCTCTTTTCAAAAGAGGGCGGAGCAACATATGCCTATGTGTCAGCATAGTAGCAGATTCAAAAACAAGACTAACATCCTATGCTAACGAGGGAGAGATTGTCACTAGTGGGTGGGGCTTTCCCCCTCTGATGACACGTACAAAGGGAGAATGTCAAGTGTTTCTGTTTTTATCAAGTGTTTATTAAAAAATAGAACTAATTAAGGTGTACCATTAGCAGCTGGTTATATTCACACACTGCTGCCACACAACTGTGTTCAAACCCCTTATAAAAGTGATTTTTGCACAATAGGTGCCCTTTAAGACAGCACTGTGCACAAAACAGCACAAAAAAAAAAAAATACAAATATCAATCAATAACCTCCCACAGAAATTTTAATCCATGTGACAAAATTTTTACCATGCTATTTTTGGAGTTTCTCCAGTTGAGCCTGGTCATTTAATTATGTTGGCTAATTAATTTAGCTCATAAATGTAATGGCGTCTTACACAGCCAGTGTAATGTGTCGCAAGAGACTGAGACAAACTGCATTATGTAATGTGTCTGATGTGTTTGTGAATTTAAATAAGGGACTCTTCCGCACAGTTTTATAGCAGAAACTGAATACGCACTCATTTGTTTGGTCCTAAATGCCACTAAAAGACTGCACGGCCATATTTAAACGTTAAAGCTTTGTCTTCACTCATGTCTGGTTTGAGATTAACGACAAAGCAAAGCACGAGCGTCATTCAGCCAGACAAAGCTTTTACTGTTGTGGGCCGATTCATTAAACCGAGGAACAGTGTCTTGTACTGTGACTCAGCAGCATCTGAATGACGGCACATAGATAACGCTCTTCATTTCCTCTTCCACACAAATAAATGAGCTCTGCGAGTCCATAACAGAGCAGCGTCTGCCTGCTCCCAGATTTCATTTGCAGCTCCAGTGTACACACATTTTTCAAAAATGAGCCCTGACGTCTTCATAATGCTAAGAACTTCAGACTAGACCAGTAGTCTACGATACTGGCATGAGAGTCAAACAAATACCCTCGAATTTAATGATACAATTGTACAGTCAAAAGCTATACAAACAGAAGGCATAATACCAGTCAAAATGGGGACATAACTACTCGTTTTGCACATCCAATGTATTTGATTTGTTTAAAAACACATCCAATGTATTTGATTTGAATGTCACATGTGCTGTTTATCTAACCACATGAAAATTTAGGGACAGCAGTCTTGCCACAACTGACAACTCGCAGAGTTCAACAGAGTGTATAAATCTTGATGGTTCTGTGGGTCTTGTCCATAGAATCTGATCTATATTTTGTATTTTCTATTGGATTTAAGTCAGGTGATTGGCTGGGCCATTCTACAGCTTGATTTTCTTTCTCTGAAAGCATTTAAGAGTTTCCTTGGATCATTGTCCTGCTGAAATGTCCACTCTGGATTCATCTTCATCATCCTGCTAATGTAGATGTCGGACTGAAGCAGCGAATTTTAAATTTACACCGATGAAGGGCAGAGGGTTGCTCAAAAACTGAGAGATTTCAGCTGCTGCCTGGGCTTTCATTGCCTTTCCACACCTTCCTTTCTTCATGTGCTCAATGCTTTTTCAGGGTCTCATTTCATTTTATTACACAAAACTTCATTTGTGAACTAAATAGTTTTGCTTTCTTTGCATATATGGATTTATTTGGTTGCTATCAACATATGGTAAAAAATTTAAGTCAGCAGAACCTTTAAAATGGTGACGTGTTCAATACCTATTTTTCCCGCTGTACATATAGTGACGCTACTCCAGTATGTTCGTCCCATGAAATGGGTATATATATATATATATATATATATATATATATATATATATATATATATATATATATATATATATATATATATATATATATATATATATATATATATATATATATATATATATATATATATATATACATATATATATACATATATATATACATACACACACACACACACACATATACACATGAGCAGCAGTTCTGTGTGTTCAAATGCCTTGTTGATGTCAGAGGAGAATGTCAGATTGGTTCGAGCTGATTGAAAGGCAACCTATTGCATAGATACTAGTTCTTATTTATTAGATACAAGTACTTATTTTAATAGTGACTATTCTGTCGTTACTAATAACAAATAAAAAAAATGTTTTCTATGGGATCTTTCATTGAGATATCTAATGAATAAGTACTAGTATCTAATACATAAGTACTACCATCAGTATCTAATGAATAAGCACTAGTGTCTAATGAATAGGCACTAGTGTCTAATGAATAGGCACTAGTGTCTAATGAATAGGCACTAGTATCTAATGAATAGGCATTAGTGTCTATTGGATAAGCACTAGTATCTAATGAATAGGCACTAGTATCTAATGAATAGGCACTAGTCTCTATTGAATAAGTACTAGCACTTAATGGAAAAGATGATAGTATGTAAAAAATAAGCACTAGTAACAAAAAATAGATGCTAGTAAGACTGTTGATTAAATGTCAAAGCAGCTTGCCATAAAAAAATGTTCCCTCCAGACCTGGAGATTGTCTGAATGGATTCAAAACATGGTAAAGCTCAACAGTTTAACTCTAGGCCGAGTTGTAAAATGAGCTTCTTTCTTTCTTTCTTTTTTATAGTGGAGTTACTTTAATTAAGATACTTTAATTGTGTGTATCAGGCCCTGGAAAATTATCTTTTTGCTAAGAGTGACAAAAAAGCTGTCTGGAGATGTTTTGGGTGCGTTTCAAGAAAAATGAATAACCCAGCCTCCAAATTCACGAACATCTGAACAAGGCTGAGAACGAATTCATGTGTGTGTATTTAAGACGTGAATTTGGCAACCGTGTTTTTGTGAGAAGTTCTACCAAAAATATAAATAAATCAGTAAATGAGACCAAGTGCTCTTCAAAAAGACAGTAAAAGACGGTAAATCTTTCCTTCATCAGTGGACTTGAGCAACCGAGAAAGTGAAAAGCTAGCCAAGAGCAAATCTCCAGTAAATGCTGTTTCTAGCTTCGATTCCTTTATCATAAATCCACACAATCTGCCTTTCCACTGCTCAACAAAGGGAACAACACTCCCCGCATGACAGCCGTCTGTCTGATGTGATTTACGGACATGCGTCTCTCTGGAATCCACATATGTTAATCACATCCATATGTCTGAGAGCCACGCCTGAGCTTGTGTTCAGCAAAACTTGAGCTGTTTGGATAAGTGAACTGCTGACGTGCAGCTGAATTAATGTTTATGATGATCTAAAAAATAAAACCACATCTACCTGGGAATATCTTTACAAAAGGGGTTGGCCAGAAGAGCTCACATATACTAGAGCTTTAATTTCAATACACCTTTTCTTTCGACTTATTTATCTACAGAATAGAGCACTGCATCCAACAAAAAGACACTGCTTATAACTACAGACTCAAATCTTTCGCTTTAGGACAAAGTGTGTGAGAGAGACTGATGAGACAGAATGAAGAGAGAGAATGATGACAAGTTCTGCTTGCTATACAACTGAAATTGTGCTAGATATAATACAGGTTTTTTTGTTCAGAATTGTAGTATTATAAAGTACTGTGAGGTTTTCTAACTGGATATAGTGGGTCTCTGTCATCTTTTGGCCCGTTTCCACTGAGTGGTACGGTACGGTTCGGTTTGGTTTGGTACGCTTTTATAGCCGTTTCCACTGTCAAAAAGCGTACCGAACCGTACCGTACCACTTTTTCGGCACCCTTTCGAAAGGGTACCAGACACGAGAAAGGGTACCAAAAGGCGGAGCTAGACGCGCAGCTGAACTCTATTGGTTTACAGAGATACGTCATTCGCTTACGCAACAAGCCAGAATGAAAACAAAAAACCCGCCATGTTTGAAATACACAGCCGACGAGCCGAGACATTACAGCGGAATGATTTATACATATAATAACGAGCCATGGTCGACCTGGGCTCAAACAAACCTTGTCGTCGTCTTGATAAACAGCCACAAAGCCAAGAAGAAGAGCAGATTTACCCTGTGCCCCGTAGTTTTTACGAGGCAGTCTGAGGCGCGAGCGGTTTCGCTTTCTTGCTAGCGTTCGCGCGCGTCTAACATTATATCTGAAATAACAAACTTCTTGAGCTGATGATAATAACGTGCGCTTGATCATTGATGTGCTTTTAAAACCCGATCCTGTCAGACACTGACAAACGCGAGAGTGAAGCGTGAAGAAACAAAGGAGAAGCCGGAAAAAAAGGAGCACATTATTTTTTCAACAAACATGAACAAAATGCCATGTATAACTAACTTATTATCTTCACATTTTGGACTATTATGAACTCAGATTGACGGAATTACTGTCTAACAGAGGCTACATGTGCTGCTGAAGATTACAGACACAGATGAGAGGTTTTCACTGACTGTAGGCTATATTTTTTGTTGTTTTGAACCTAAATACGGACGAAAATGTCTGTTGTGTGTAGTTCTTCTGTAGTTGGTAACATTTCGGAGACTGTAAGGGGCTGTATGCGTCTATATATGTTCATTTATTTAGTTATTTAATATAATTACAGACGTTACAGTAGGCTGTTTCGCACTATCATTGATCTGCAGTTATAATCAACTCATGTTCATTGAAAAATTACTAATAAACATTTATACACAAGCATTTATGTGTATGAAGCATCTGTTTTGTGAGAAGTGCTTCTCATATGATATGTGAGCGACCTGTACAGCTTTATTGTAGACATTTCCTCGAGCGAGAATGACGTCGACTGAAACTGTCTGTCATACACCACGCCCACCAAAAGGGTACCCTTGTTAGTGGAAACGCAAGCCTGATAAAGGTGACCCATATCAAACCGAACCAAACCGTACCGTACCGGTCAGTGGAAACGAGCCGTTTAAGGTGCACGTTCATGATTTCAATAGGAGAGGCTTTGGACAACAGGGGAGGGATTGTATTTAAAAGATACTATCCTAACCGGTTAGCATTTAGGCAGATCACCTTCTGCACCTTTAATTTGAACCAGGAGTATTTATAAAACATAGTACCTTACTTCTATAGTACATTAATTACTCTTTTGTTTTAAAACCAAGCTAAAGTGCATTTCTTTTTTACAACTCTGAACGTACGGGATCACAGAATCAAAAAAGAAAAAGAAAACCTAGGCAGATGTTATGAAAGATTAAACCAACTTAAACAAAACAAGTCAAAATGGTCAGTTGTGTAACAATATCCACTTTTCTAGTGAACTGCAATAGTGGTTGTCACATGTACTCTCTGCATGTCCTGCCTCATCGCTGCTATGTGCTGCATCAGCACTGCAGTTCCTTAACAACTCATGCTTATTCGTGGAAAAAAAAAGAAACGAGGCAAAGAGTAGGAGAAACGGAGGGAAAGTTTAAGGAAAAGCCACCAGAGCAGGCACATGCGTCATAGAAGACAGACCTCAAAGAACGAAAACTATGAGTCAGTCCATGCAATTGAATGAGAACCATTTGTGTACATTCAAATGCTAAAACACCACTTGCTTTATTGAAACGACTTAATTTCATCAAGTTTTATGAATGATAGCTGAAAAAAAATAGAGTAAGATAACAGTGGTGTTCTATACAAGCTATAATGATATAGTTTGATGATATAAAACACAAATGAATGGCAATTTAAAAGGATAGTTTGCTCAGATTTGAAAATTACCTCATCATTCATGTGGTTTAGAGTTTCTTCTGTCGAACACAAGAAAGAAGATATTTTGAGGAATGCTGCTTGCTGATCAACTTCCAAAGAAGGACATAAAAATACTTTGGAAGTCAGTGCAGTTTTCGAAGTATCTTCTTTTGTGTTCGACAGAAGAAAGAAACTCGGATGTGTTTTGAACAAGCAAACGATTACAGAAGTTTCATTTTTGTGTGAACCACCCCTTTAAAATAAAAGCCCCACCATACTGAATATTCCTGGCCTAGTAGACGTTACTAATATCTAGTAAGGAGATGTACAGCATTTTAATAAAATGTTGGTTTAATCAGGGTTCATACAGTCCTGAAAATCCTGGAAAAGACATGGGGTGCGTCCAGAGGTGTAAAGTGACAAAATACAAATATTTAAATGACTGTAATTGAGTGGTTTTTCTCAGGAATGGTACTTTACCAAGTAGTTTTAAAAATGTGTATTTTTACTTTCCGTTGGAGTACATTTTTACTCCAGTCTGCAGTCACTATTTTCTCTTGTCTATGGGGATTAGAAAAATCAGTCCTGTGATTCCTGTGCAATCAATTTGCACATAGAAAGTTAATTGCATCATAATGAACTACCTCAAGACATTAATTTAAAATTGCAGCAAACTGTTTGGAAGCATTAAGTGTGTCCAAGAAGATGTTTAAAATCTTCACACGTATTGACCCAGAGACCGTTTAGATGCACGTCACTGATGAGAAGATGATGAAAGTTTGCTTGATGATGACCGAAATGGCCTTAAACATCCAGCAGGCACAAGACGTCAACATGACGTCAGATGGACGCTGTGCCTCAACGTCATGGGGACGTTGCATTTTGTTTGGAAATGAAAATCAGGTTGACATCAGAACTCAACGTCAGGCTGATGTCAATGTCCAACAACCTAAAATCAACCAAAAATCAACGTCTAATGATGTTACAGCTTGACATTGTGTGGCGTGTGTGACCACCATGACGTCAATCATAAAAATAAATAAAAACTAGATAGACGGTCACATATTTTTTGATATGCTGTGATGAATTTGAAAGTGCATTTTTTGTTTACCACATGTATGGGTTGTCACGATACTGGAATTCGGTAACAATCAGTACTGAAATTTTAAAAACATGAAAAAAATTTCCTTGCTAACATTTGAGCACAGTTGAGCTCATTCTCAAACAGCACTCATTTGCCACTGTGTTCACTTGCTCAACAGAAATGACTGTTATTGGCCATGAAGGTCACCAGTTCACCGAAATCACCACTGTTTATTTAATGTAACTACAGATACAGGGACGCTGGAGCGATTTAAAGTCACGTCAATCAAGCTGACATATAAGTGATCCTCTGATGAATAGTGGCTTTAAAATGCTCCAGTGTCCCTGTATCAGTGGTTACACTGAGTAAACAGTGGTGAGTTTGGTGAGCTGATGACCTTCACGGCCAATCACAGTCATTTCTGTTGAGCACGTGAACACAATGTCAAATCAGCGTTGTTTAAGAACATGCTCAAATGTTATTTAAAAAAAATTCAGTATCAACTGGTACCCAATTCCAGTATCAACACTAGCAGACATTACATGAAACATTAGGTCATGAATATTTACCTGTAAGTTTTGGAAAAGTCATAGAATTTTAATAGGAAAAATGTGTAGAGCAGGAAGCTGTTTAGCAGGAAGCTGTGGCTCACCTCACACTGGCGATTTCTGACCAATTCTACAAATTCAGTGAACAGCTTGAGTTGTGCTGAGAGTTTCTAATAATAGTGGCTTTCCGTTATAAACTGTTTGCAGGTTTTTGGTGGCTACAGTTTTGAAGGAAGATGATTCAGCACGACTGTACACCGTCATCTGGAAGTTTAGATAAAGTTTGGTCCTGGCAGCTTTGAAGTTGAATTCTTTGAACTCTGTGCAACTTATATTAGGCATTAAACTGTTGATCTCATTCTCAAAAACAACTCGAGCCTCAAGTCACATGTGCTGTTCGGAAAACTCTTTTATCTTGATTTATTTGACTTAATTACAGTGGACAACAAGTGAAATATGAAGATGAATTACAAAATATAATGATAATTTTGGGGAGGGTGATATGGCAAATGTTGTTTTTGAATATACTGGGTACCGAAAGTATTCAGACCCCCTTAAATTTTTCACTCTTTGTTATATTGCAGCCATTTGCAGTTAATTTTTTTCTCAATGTACACACAGCACCCATTATTGACAGAAATACACAGAATTGTCGACATTTTTGCAGATTAAAAAAGAAAAACTGAAATATCACATGGTCCTAAGTGTTCAGACCCTTTGCTCTGTATTTAGAAGAAGCTCCCTTTTGATCTAATACAGCCATGAGTCTTTTTGGGAAAGATGCTGCAAGTTTTTCACACCTGGATTTGGGGGTACTTTGCCAATCCTCCTTGCAGATCCACTCTAGTTCTGTCAGGTTGGATGGTAAACATTGGTGGACAGCCATCTTTAGGTCTTTCCAGGGATGCTCAATTGGGTTTAGGTCAGGGCTCTGGCTGGGCCAGTCACAGAGTTGTTGTGAAGCCACTCCTTCATTATTTTAGCTGTGTGCTTAGGGTCAATGTCTTGTTGAAAGGTAAACCTTTGGCCCAGTCTGAGCTCCTGAGCACTCTGGAGAAGGTTTTCGTCCAGGATATCTCTGTCGTCCTGTCCCTGCAGCTAAAAAAACACCCCCACAGCATGATGCTGCCACCGCCATGCTTCACTGTTGGGACTGTAATGGATAGGTGATGAGCACTGCCTTGTTTTTTCCACACATACTGTACCACTTAGAATTAAGAATTAAACTTAATCTTGGTCTCATCAGAGAAGACAATCTTATTTCTCACCATCTTGGTGTTTTTAGCAAACTCCATGTGGGCTTTCATGTGTCGGGCCACTCTGCCATAAAGCCCTGACTGGTGGAGGGCTGCAGTGATGGTTGACTTTCTACAACTTTCTCCCATCTCCCGACTGCATCTCTGGAGCTCAGTTCTTCTTTACCTCTCTCACCAAGGCTCTTCTCCTTCAATAGCTCAGTTTGACCAGACAGCCAGCTCTAGGAAGAGTTTTGGTCATCCCAAACATCTTTCATTCAAGGATTATGGAGGTCACTGTGCTCTTAGGAACCTTGAGTGCAGCAGATATTTTTTATAACCAAATTTTCTAATCAAGTCCAATCAATATAATCAAACACAGCTGGACTCAAATGAAGAGAACCATCCCATCTCAAGGATGATCAGAAGAATTGGACAGCACCCGAGTTAAATACACGAGTGTCACAGCAAAGGGTCTGAATACTTAAGACTATGTGATATTTCAGTTTTTCATTTTTAATAAATCTGCAAAAATGTCAACAATTCTGTGTTTTTCTGTCAATATGGGGCACTGTGTGCACATTAATGACGGAAAAATTTAACTTGAATGATTTTAGCAAATGACTTCAGTATAGATACAATAAAATAAAGGTATAAATGTGAATGACAACAGTGTTGTTGTCATAGCAAGTCAACAAACAGTATGTCCATGGTGTTGAATACCATAATATTACAGGCTGCTTCTCAACAAAGGTTATTTCTAGACTAGAGAGTGGATGAGATGATGTCATTGCGCAATACATCATCTAAAACAGGAAGAATGACGATCACAGTCACTGTGATCACAATATGTCCTAATTGTTTTAGCAATCTGGTGGTTTTAGCGGAGGCTTCCACCATATTTAATAATGCAGAGTTTCAGCATCTGGCCAAAGTTGTTATATCATGGTTCTACTACATTCATTCTTCCATGGTGGGTCGCCACGCCAAGATTCATCCCGCCACGGCTACATTACAGCTTCTCATTCAAAACATTCTATTTTTTTAATAGCGGGTTATAATCGCACCAAAACGTATTGAAAGGTAAGTGATTTATAACAGCGCAAACTTTTCTGTAACCGTAGTAGTGCTGTGCGTCATTTGTTTGACCCTTTAAGGTTACGTGCTGACTGACTGACTGACTGACTGACTGTGGCAGATGCGTGATGCGTGAGGCCAGCAAACACAACGTATAGCCGTTGTACTTTATTTCAGGATGCATTATTACCAGAGACATTCATAAATATTCCTAGCAAATCTAATAAATGCTGGAGACATTCTCGTAACATAAACGCACTAAATCGCACCTCAGCAGCATTTATTAGAGAGCGCACAAAAAGATCTGCGCGCTCTTAAAGCGGCCTATATTTGAGGGGGCGTGCAAGAAGTTTTGTGCACGAGCAGAAAAAAATCGGCGCGCAAGCAAAGAGATCCGCACGCTCGTAGGCTATTACAGAAATGCGATCTCGACTTCTAATACTGCTCTCATGACATTTGTCATTGAAATAACGCCACAGGTAGTTGGTAGATCTGTGTTAAAAAAGGCCTGCCGCCACAGCTGGAAGGAAACACTGTATATTATTTCACTCAAATGTAATTTCCTTATACAACAACCAAGTGTACAGAGGCTCTGCTTCTACACCAGTGTATCTCAATCCTGACATCTTGTTAGTTTACTAAAGGGCACCTATTATGCAACAATCACTTTTATGGGGTTTACACACAGTTGTGCGGCCACAGTGTGTGAATACAACAAGCCACTAATAGTAAAAATGTATTAAATAATTGTTTTTATAATCATACTTGATAAAAACAGCGTTCAAAAACACTTTGATTGACATTCTCTCGTTGTACATGTCATCAGAGGGGGAAAGCCCCGCCCACTAGTGACCATCTCTCCCTCATTAGCATATGACGTTAGTCTTGTTTTTGAATCTGCCACTATGCTGACATGCAGGCATTTGTAGCTCCGCCCTCCTTTAAAAAAAGAGCACAATCTCATTTGAATTTAAAGCGACAGTCACCAAAACAGCACAATTAGGATCAAAGCCTAAAAGGGTCAATTTCAAAAAGTTATAAAACATTATTTGTGAGGTAATTTGAGCTGAAACACACTCTAGAGACATCAGAGACCTGTTACATGTTGTAAAAAGAGCATAATGGATACCTTTCAAATAAATACTGAGATTCTAAACTACCTCATTTCTGTTTCCTCATTTGAAAATGTGCAGAATGATCTCATTTTATTTTCAATAACGCACACTTGTGGATATTACTTCACATTGGTATAATTTGTGCAGAGCATTAAAATGTAAGCAAGGCCGCATCATTTTTAACATAATTCTAAATAAAAATGTTACAATATTTCATAACTAAGAACTTTCATTAGGTTTCCCAAAAAAGTAATACACACTCGCTTTTTGTTTTGCTGACAGAAATCAACCGTATACCATCAGTCTGGTTTTTTATGATGTCCTCGTATTTATCCCAATATTCCCAAGAGGTCATAATAGTTTGGAAGATCAAACTTATATTCAGCAGGAGCAAGACAGAGATTTGATGTTGTTTTGCGAGAAAGGCAATCCAAATCCAAATAGGCCTGCACAAAGTATATCAGAAGCGCTTTTCTCTCAGAAACAGCCATGAATATGATGACTTTTCCTGTCGCTGCACTGAAACAGCTCATCTAATGCCTGACACGTACCCTTCGGGATCTCTGTGGCCATTAATGAAATCCATGTTGATCTCTCCAACTGCCAATCATTTAATTCTGCGCATGGCTTTAACCCTTGCGTATTCTTCAAATTTACTACCCTTTCATTATGTTCGGGATGAAAACACCCACTGAATGAAACTGCTGTAGATACTTTTGCATAAATCTATTAATCAACCTCAATCATAAGTAAAACAACCAGTTTTTGTGCAGCATCAGACTGCAGCCCCATTGACTTCCATTATAACAACAATTACTGATTACAAAGCCATGACTGCGTACAATCATGATTCTCGATTGTTGGTGGTTTTCTCAGTTTGGAAGAGGTAAAACGTATAAATTTTACTGTTGATCATCAGTTAGCACAATTAACCCTTTAGACCTGTGCAAAAAAAAAAGCTTAGTTTCTGGCTTTTATGTATAACATCAAATTATAGTGTGCGTGCATAAATACACTTACTATGGCTATGTCCGAAACCGCCTACTACTTAGTGTACTGCATTTGAATTTAAACATACTACTCAGCTGTTAGAAAAGTACTTACTATCAAAGTCCCTTTAAGGAAAGTCATTTCACTCGGTGGCTATCTTTGAAACGCCTCTCGGGCAGTAAGCATGGGCATTCTGTCTGAATGGGGACACATCAAATTCTCCAAAAATTGCTTGCCAAGCTTACGATTGAATTTCATATTAGGAACCAATAAAATCGAACAACAACTGTCTCTTTAGTTTCATTTCTACACGTTTGAATCGCACAAAATCTGCAGAAACTCACGTCTGGTCCAAGCCCCTCCCCCAGAGTATCGCCAGTCTATTGCAATTGATGATTGGCTCCTGTACTAGTAGGCGGGGCTTTATTCACCATACTGACAGGTACACTTTTCCCAATCAAAAATATACGAGTAACATGTCTTGTGTATTCTAGACTTTGGTTTTACACAGTATGGATGTGAGCAGTATGAATGGAACTCGGACATACGACATCCACCATTTTGTCACGGCCACGCGACCTACCCGCGTGAGCTGCGTCGCTTCACTTCCATTCATGAATTCTCTCGTGGGGCATCATGGGATAGCATATCGTGCATCAGATGCACCCTTCAGAATCTCGCTGGAAGTAGTAGGTCATCCGGCTACTCCTCGCGTACTGATTTTCAAATTCTGTGAATTTGACCATACTACTCTAGTATGGAAGTATGCAATTTCGGACACAGCCACTGTTTTGTTTACGCCATCTAGTTCTGATGACATTTAGACTGTTACACATTTCACCTCTTCCAACAGGGAAAACCACCAACAATCAGGAAAGCATGATTATTTGGTGTCATGGCTTTGCAATCAAAAAAAGTCATTATAATGGAAGTCAATGGGGCAAAAACAGTCCCTAACATAATGAATGGGGAGTCAATTTCCCACAGTGTACTATTGAGTTTTGGAAATTTTTCCCAAAATATGCCAAAATATTATTTGTCACCAAAAATCATTCCATTTGCTGAAACACAGAGAAAGTTGTGGGCAAATTAAGACTCAAAATCATCCCAGAGTGGATGAAAACATCCCCAACATAACATAAGGGTTAAACCCATGGTCTGGCATTCATTTATCAGGATTTAAAGGCAGAGAATGACACACAGTGGTTAAGTTCTCCACAATGCCTAATGTTTTATCCTAATATTTGGATTTATGTAGATTTTTTTTACAATCATTTTAATATTATTATTATTATACTGGAACCAGTACAAAACTCACCTGAAGGTCGAAAAATTTACTGTAGCGTCTGAAAATGACCTCAGTGCTGCCATCAGACCAAGCCACTTTGATGATGTAAACCTATAGTAAAAAAGAGAAAGAAAATAAGTGTTCATTTATATGACGATACACACTACCTGATAAAAGTCTTGGCGTTAATCCCAGTTGTAAGAGCAACAAATGAAGGAAAAAAATCATGGTTTGGGGTTACATTCACTATGAGGCCATGTGAGAGCTCTGCAAAGTGGATGGCAACATCAACAGCCTGAGGTATCAAGACATTTGTGCTGCCCATTACATTACAAGGCAAGAGGGCAAATTCTTCAGCAGGATAGCGCTCCTCATACTTCAGCCTCCACATCAAAGTTCCTGAAAGCAAAGAAGGTCTAGATGCTCCAGGATTGGCCAGCCCAGTCACCAGATATAAACATTATTGAGCATGTCTGGGGTAAGATGATGGAGGAGGCACTGAAGATGAAACTTGTGTAAAATGTTAATCCAACAAATGCTTCTCTTTTGTTGATAATTATCATGACAAATATAAAAAATAAATGGTTACACACACATTTTGCATTTTAAAAAGCATTTTAAAGAGACCTAAATGATCTAGAGGTCTAATCTGTTGAAACAGCAATGCAAGAAGTATTATTCACTGGAGCCACTGTGGGCTGGTCATCCTAATGTTAGCTTGTTTACAAGGAGTCTGCTTCTCCTCCTCTGTCTGTAGTAGAGGGGGAGGGAGTGGTTTCGCATGAAGGAAGGCCTGTCTTCACCAGTGGCTTGCTTGCTTGCTTGCTTGAGCAATATAGCAACACTTTATTTATTTTTTTGACTGAAATGTTGATTTCAAATGCTTCTAAAAATCAAGTGTCCTTTACTGATCAGCATAACAGCATGTGTTTTACGCAAGCCATTACAACACATGGACATGACCTCAATCATTTTTGAGATGCAGTATATATCGCCCATACATAAAAAAAAAAAAACAATTGTAGCAACATTTTAGCTAATTGTGAAACATCTCTATTGGAGGTGTTAGTGTCAGTATGGTTAAAATAACACTATAGTATTTACTTTAAATTACTATAGTATATTTTCATGTGGGTGTCTGACAGCTGAAAATAGATCTGGTAGCAGATATCACAGCCTCTGTTACTCTTTACCTTGCACTTTATTGTTGACATTTATTATTATTTATTTAGGATATGCGTTTTCACATTCTGATTCCAATGCCTCAATACTAAATTCTTAAAATTACTAGAATTTATGGCTGGGCGATTAATCGAAAAAAATAATTGGAATCGACATTCAGAACCTATAATTAATTACATTTTTCCAGGGGTGCGTTTCCCAAAAACCATCATTAGCCAACTAAGGTCATACGTTGGGTCGTTACAAACATAGTTCATAATATGAAGTGTCCTGAATCGTGGCCGTTTAGAATTCTAAAATGCATGGCGCTGCGTGGCGCGACGCTGAGCGTCACCGAGCGGCGTTTCTGGTGTGCGACCTGCAGGCAAGTTCGTTATTTTATTTCCAATGGAGGGACGCGGACGTGAGGCAACGCGCTCGCACTTTCCAGCTGCACCTAGTTAAGATCACAGGGAGCTTCTGTAACCGCGAGAAATAGACGCAATGAAAAGTACACATGTTTGCAAACCTACCTACAAACAAACCAAGTTACAAACAATAAATCCGATTATAAGCGATCATGTGGTGAATGTTAATCTTGTGTTGAGCCCAATGAGCCTTACATCTAAAAACAGAGCAAGGGTGTTCGTTTAGTGACGTCGCTTCGACTCACATGCTGAAAATGGCGGACGTAAAACACCAAACTGAGGATATGGTGATGCGCGCCTGTCAATCAATATTGGTGGGCGGGGGGACCGCACTCCTACGTCAAGTTGCGGTCAATCTGAAAACGGCTCCAATTGGTCCACCGTTTTATGTTGTTAAATTGAAAAAAAAAGGACTAGGTGTGTTTATTTCACCCCAATATGACGGTCTCTACACCATACCTACACATATGTCTGTCCAAACAGCTTGAAAAGTAGATTTTTTACCATAGGTGCCCTTTAAGGTTGATTTATATGGAGAGCATGTGTATGGTCCAGCACAGCCTTTGAGCGGTTACATACCCACGCACCTCTTGCGAAAACACGTAGTGCAAGCTCTGTGATTAGTCGGTTTGGTAGCGTTGACGCGCGTGGACAGCAGAGAGCCGGTTGGTGGGTCACGGTGATCACTCAATGCAGATGTGTAAATCAGCCTTTAAAATCTGAGGGTGATTTATTCTTCTGCGACCACTTTGCAGTCACATGATCTCTGGTCAAGTAGGATGATGGAGCCATTCTTGAACCTTACTTTCCACTAAATTGACGATGATTGTGAGCTGCACCAGATATGTCTTGGGACGGCATATTTTCCATTACATTCAGATTATTATTTACATTAAAATATTTGTTTACGGTTTAAACGTGCATTAAACCAATCAGTCTCATCTCCCACTGCCTTTAAGAGTCAGTTGCATCATGCCATGGTTTATTTGCTATTTACATGGCGGACTTTGTGAGTGGAAAAACTGAATGCTTTACTAGCGAGAAAAACAGTTAAACAGAGCATCTGCAGCATGAGGATAAAGAACGAGCCTCCTCCATTCTGCCTCTTTACTTTTCTTTTACTCTTTACTTTACTCCTTTACTTTCGTGGATGAAGAAACGGTGGAAACTCACTCCACTGAAGAAATCCATACATATTTAAATTCATTTGTTAAGCGCAAAGATTTATTTCAAAACTATTTCTAAATTCAGTTCTAATTTCCAGCAAAGGAATAAAAACCAAACAATAATAATGAATTGTGGTAAAAAAAAACTGAGCTATATCCAGACACAAGTCCTGTTCTTATGCCCCATATGGTCCAAAACCAGACAGGTGGACAAATCTAAGCTTGCTTTTATTAAAACAAATATAAATATGCATATAAAAAATACTACTAATAATAATAACATTAAACTAATGCAGATTGTCATGAATATACTGAAAAAAAGCCCCCCGACATGAAGGCATGGAGGCAGTGGTTTTTATATTTATGTAGAAAATAATAATTTTTGTAATGTTTAAATCCATTCATTCTTTTTTATTTGTAAAGATGTTTGTGTATTGCAGTACATCCTGTTTGTGTTAACCAATGTGTAGGTGTTTAGGGCACACAAATAGCGCGCTCTGCACTGGACTTTACACCAGCTTTCAGCAGGTCAATTGCGCAGTCTATTTCAGTTCCTTAAAATAGCAACATGCCAACAATGTGCCTTAACACACTTCCATTTCTAGACCAGAACACCCATGAGTCCACAAACCAGCACAAATGGATTTGCCATTTAAACAACGTGCTAAATGTGAAAATTAGGGTTGCGTTAGTATGAAAATAGCAACAAATCGCGCCAAACACCTCTTGCGCTGGGTGTTTGATAGGGCTCTATATTTCAGACATAGAATGCTAGATTTGTTCGACAAATTGTGCATGCTTAAGAAAAAAATTATATTTTAATCATTTATGTCAATATAAGAGATGTAAGAAATTTGATTTCATCTATTTGAAATGGTTTTTCCTTTGTTGTTTATATTTTAAGTGTTCATTTTATTGCTAAAATTGTCAAACCGAGCTAAGAATTAAGAGTTTGCTGTAATTTCTGTCATCTATGCGTTGGGTTTTTTGTGCATTTTTAGTATTGAGTGAAGTGATTAAATTACTTATTTAGTAACTAAATTAGCACAGCAAGAAGGTCGCTGGTTCGAGTCCCGCTGGGCCAGTTGGCATTCCTATGTGGACTTTGCATGGGAATGAATAAACCAAATTGGCCGTAGTGTATGAATGTGCGTGTGTGAAGGAGTGTGTATGGGTGTTTCCCAATAATGGGCTGCGGCTGGAAGAGCATCTGCTGCGTAAAACATATGCTGGAATAGTTGGCAGTTCATTCCACTGTGGCGACCCCTGATGAATAAGGGACGAAGAGACGAAGGAAAATTAATGAATGAATGAACAAAATAATTAGAAAAGTCATTTAAATACAATTTTTAATGATGTAATTAGTAATGAATTACATTTTTGAAGTAACTTAACTCTTTTTTAGGAAACATTTTTATTCTAATGACTCTGCTCAGCAGCACTGAAACCTGGATCACATTTAGATCCTGGCTTACAAGACCATGCTGTTCTGAGTAATGCTAGTAAGGATGCCATCAGATTGTACACAACTCGCATTATCCCAGCTGTTAGCCCAGCCAGTTCCAGGAGGAACAACATTGTGCTTTTGTGTTGTTTAGTTCTGAATGACGTAAAACCTGATTGCTTCAATATTTTTATATTTTTTTTTATGAAACGACTGACTCATCCTACTCGGAAGACAAATACAGAACCAAAACTAAGATCAAAACATCCTCATGATGTCAAGCTTTTCTGATCAACAAAACATGACACTAACAAATCAAGCTCATGGGTTTCTCGCAATGGATAAAGCACCAGCTATGCAGGGCATGATGTGCCATTTGGGGATGGGAGGAATTCCCCTGCTTTTGACATTCTGGTCACTCGTTTTTTCATTCCTAAAGAAGATACGTTTTATTCCCCCTACTATATTCACCTTATTCTTCACGTACGAGTGGGCGCAGCCATTGGAATCTTTTCGGCTCGAGACTTCCGGTCTCATTCACTTCCATTCATTTTTAGACGTTAAAAACAGCTCTGTTCGCTGGTTGATGTTGCAAACTGATGTTTTCTTATATTATTATTATTATATTATTCTACATTGTCTGTATAGTCATGAAAACACTTGCGTGTAGAGTAAGTAGTTTGACCGTTTTGTGCCGTTTATTATTCCTAGTCATTTTCCCATAGGCAGCCGAGTAGGAAAAACAATCGCAAAAACGAGCGCACTTCGGCATTGAAGAATAAGGTCAATAGACGACATGCATTTATAATTTCCAGCAGTTCATGGTTACTTTTTTTAATGGCATTTTAATGCATTACTGCTTGTTCTGAGGGGAAAGGTAAGTTATTGGCAGAGTCGTCACAAGGACTGTGGCGTGCGACCACACAGGCCCTCACTAGGCATGGGACGATAACCGTTTTCAAGGTATACCGCGGTTTTTAAAAGTCAAGGTTTTAAAACCGCCAAAATTTTCTGTAATAAGGTATGTGTATGATTTATTTACTTTTTTTATTTTAGTTTTTTAGGACAGCAGTATCTCCAGCAGAAAATATATCCAAACATGCCATTTTTAATTATAAAGAAATCGGTGTATTTGAAACTAATCCAGACAGCAGAAGTCAATGATTCATTTTCATTATTTAGCCTGACATGTTTACTGCTTCAAAATATGTAAAATTGTTTTCAAGGGGGAAAAAATTTAGTTGTTTTTTTACCCTGATATTTTAAAAGAATTTATTTTAGTAGTAAAAGTAATCAGAAAACTGTGATACCGAGAAACCAGGATATTTTTATCCAAGGGTACCATACTGTCAGAATCTTATACCAGCCCATGCCTAGCCCTCACACATCTATATGGCATCATGCAAAATAGTAACTGCCGATTAGGGTGCCATTCACATATCATGTCTCAAGGCAAGGCGCACCCCTTCCTTTCCTAACTTACCTTCACTAATATAACACGTTATATTATCTACCAAAAAAAAAGACTCTTACACACAAGGCTGTGGTTGACTGGAAAATCCAAGTCTACAGCTGCCAAAACAGTATTCCATACTTCAGATCCCAGGCTAGAAGAGAATAATCTCAGTGCTGTGGATTGGGGTTAGGGGGTGTTCATACAACTTTTCAGGGTGTGGTGAACAGGACAAAAGGCCTCAGAGGTATCACAGCAGTTTAGCAAAGTGTTAAAACAGCTAGCTAACCAGTTAGTAAACATTTCTTTGAAGAAAAGTATGCACACACACCATAAAAACAACAACAAATCAGATACACTTAAAAAAAAAGCAACTTTTGCTGCTTGTCCAAGCTACTTATATAAAACGAGTCGAAACAACACAATTCCTAATGTTTTAGGGAGGACAACCTAATTGTTTTAAGTTCAACCCACTTAAATTTGTAAAATCGGTTAAAATTAGCTAAATCGATTTGCGTTGGGACAACATTAAGGAACTGTGTGGAACCCATCATTTTTTTTATAGGATAGATAGATAGATAGATAGATAGATAGATAGATAGATAGATAGATAGATAGATAGATAGATAGATAGATAGATAGATAGATAGATGTCTTTGTTAGATTTGTGCAGATGTGAAAACATCTGGAGTGACTCTTAATACTGAAAGACAGTTGTCTTTTTTAAACCAAGTACTGTAAACACACTTTACCTCACACTTCAGATGTTAAAAACTCCACAAAACGTACAAAGACATAGAAATACAGTAAGATAGAAACTATTTTAGCGTGTTGAGCTGATGTGTAACTTGATCCTCCTGATCACATCTCCAGCCTCTTTGTTCAGACAAGCCATCGAAACAATCCCAAAAATACACAACTCAACTCTTCCATTAGGACACAAAACAATAGCAAAAGTTAACTGAATGTGTTTAAACATGTCAATAGTCGCCGACTTACATAGTGTTTGTTGGGGTTTCTTCTCTTTTGCACGTCTTGGACAGTTACTTCTTGGACAGTCCGCCGTGGCATGTTGTAATAATCTCAGACTACACGCAGATACACGACAACGTTCAGACCCGCAGCGCTAAGAAGCTGATAAAAGTTTTCCGCATGGATTTACGGTCATTCGTTTATTTGTATCTCCGTTTCTGCGGGTTTATAGTCCACGTCGGATTTCCTGCAGTCTGGACCAAGCGAACTCCCAGCCTATCCCAGCTCACCGACTCTAATTTAATTAAAGCCCAGCGCATTCACGCATTCTACTATGGAAACGGTCAGCTCATGAATATTAAATACGTATCATGACGTTCTCCCAATATGTTTAACCGATTGGCTGAAAGTTAAGTAGGCGTTGCACAATCCGAATAAATTATTCCATAAATGGTGAAGGACAATGTCATGAATGTTAATCAGGTCACGTGATTAGACGATTACTGGAATGCCCGCCTCACAATATTTATATTAATGAGCTAGTCCTTGGATGTAGTACGATTCGTCATTTTTTGCTCATCCGAGACCAACCCAGTGGGACAATTTAAAGGGGAAACGCAGACATTTCTTTTGACACGAAGGTAGCTTTTTGTAGCTTTCCCTGTTTTTTATTCCTGCTACTTTTAACTTAATTCATAATAATTAATTAATAATTATTTGTATAATTAATAAACAATTAATATATTATTATATTATAAATAATAATATAATAATATTAATAATAATATAAAGAATACTCGCAACTTCTGCCACATCTGTATCCCTTCTAGCAACAAACTCAAAATATGGACAAATCACACGGTTTTGTTGTTGTTATTATTATTATTATTATTATTATTATTATTATTATTATTATTATTATGTTGTGTTGTTGTTATTATTCGTCCCCTTAGCCGGGTTGTCCAGAATTTGCCCCATACATGAGCTCATTTATGCTATTTTGACTGCTATGACATCATAAATAATAAAAACCCATTGAAAAGGCTTTAAGACCAAGCGGAATCCTTTGTTGGCTGTCACTTCGGTGTGTTAACTGTAACTGAGTCTGACAATAGATATACTAGACCAGTGTTTCTCAACCATGTTCCTGAAGGCCCACCGACACTGCATGTTTTGGATATCTACTTTGTCACACCTATTACAGGACTTACAGTCTCTGCTAATGAGCTGATGAATTGAATCATGAGTGTTTGGTTTGGGAGGCATGGATAATTTGCAGAGCTGGTGGTCCTCCAGGAACGGGGTTGAGAAACACCGCACTAGACAACAATAGCATAGGCGAATTCTAATGTAAATATCTATGGTAACTGACAGCTAATCGGTTTTGGCCAATGCTTATAAATATTTTCGTTTTACAACCCGCCATACGTGAAATCATCTTTCGCTACTGCAATGTTTTTGAACAGGGAAAACATTACAGGTAACTCTTATTCTATATCTTGGACCTTATTCTTAAAACAAAAAAAAAATTAACATAAAAATAATAAATAGGTGTGAAGAACCAAATATGGATCATATTAAAATTAATTTTAATACTATTTTAGCTATTGTTGTTCTCCATGATAACAAGAGAGGCAAGAAAAATTGTGAAACTCTACATTATTATTATTATTAATATTGTTGTTGTTTTTGTTGTTGTTGTTGTTGTTGTTGTTGTTGTTGTTGTTGCTGTTGTTGTTTAAATTATTTTTTTGAAGGAAAGTTGAATAAGCTGGCCAGTTTTTTATTTGCCTAATATCTGACATTAGATTACATTTTTTAATTTAAAACTTTTCCAGAGATAAATGAAGAAATAAATAAGTATTTAATAAGTATTATTTCACATTTCTTCATTATAAATCTTTAGGGATTATTTTAGGTATAGCAAAAAGTGTGGTCAAGGGCGTAGATTTGCTTTTGATATGGGCGGGGACCTAATTTAACTCCCTCTCCTCTTTACAACTTTACATTTAAAACTGTAAACTTAAGGAAAGGTAGTTTAATAAAGACTTGAGTTGAAACAACACAATTCTTAAGGTGTTTTTGGGCACAACTTAATAGTTTTATCTTCAGTCCACTTAAATTTGTGAAAACAATAAAGTTAACGTAATCGATTTGTGTTGTGACAACATGATAGAATTGTGTGGAACTTTGCATTTTTTACAGTGTACGTTTACTTTGGGTTTGTTTGTGCCCAATCCTGCCTAGTTAACCTAATTAACCTAGTTAAGCCTTTAAATGTCACTTTAAGCTGTATAGAAGTGTCTTGAAGAATATCTAGTCTAATATTATTTACTGTCATCACGGCAAAGATAAAGTAAACCAGTTATTAGAGATGAGTTATTAAAACTATTATGTTTAGAAATGTGTTGAAAAAATCTGCTCTTCGTTATACAGAAATTGGGGGGAAGAGGGGTTGGGGTTGGGGGAACAGGATGGCTAATAATTTATGGGGTTTAATAATTCTGAGTTCAACTGTAAATCAAATAATAAAAACGACATGTCCAATGCAGCAAAATTAAATTTACATGATTTTACTTTGACAAGGAATCAATCCAGACTTGAAAAAAGGGAGGCATATGACACAATAACCATTTTATTTCGATTGTTGTTTCTTCATAATCGTCGTGGAGGCCAAAATCAAAACATTTTTTATTAACTGCACATCCATGGTTACTTTTATAGTGGACTTGTAGCGAGCTTGACATAAAGTGACCTACACTCTTCTTTGAAATGTAGCTGCTTATGTCTTGCACAGTAAGAAAAATTCAACAAAGCATTATTTTTTTGGGAGGCAATCAAATTATTGATGGGGACATTTCAATAATTGGTGGATATTGGTGGGGACTCATCCCCTTCGTCCATGCTAATTCTACACCCTTGAGTGTGGTTATGATGACCAACTGACCATCTGACAAGCTAATTCAGCTAAAAATAGTGCTTACAATGTCACTAAAATGCAGTATTTAAGTCTCATATTTAAATAGAAAATGAGGTGTATACAGTAGGTCCACTTTTTGAGAAATAAAGAAACTACCCCTTTCACCAGTCAGGCTACTTTTACTCAACGTTGGGTTGAAAATACCCAGCATCTTTATTTTAAAAAACTGTGCTTCCTAATAAATATCTGCAGAGCACAATAAGTAAATAAATAAACCGAAATGAACTGAGTACATAAAAACATAAAGCAAAGTCAATATAGGATTGCTGTGACTGAATTTATTTTAGACAACACTTGATCTTGTTTAAATGAAAAATGGGGTGAATAAAACTGACAACGTTGTTGCAAACATATAAAAGAAAAGATAGACTTTGGTCTTCCAATCAAAAACACTCTCATTATCGTAATAATAAAACAACAAGAACAAAACAATGTGCAGTTTACTGTCTGAGGCTTTTATTTTCATTAATATATAAAAAATATGTGAGTAGGTGAGATGGTTAAAAACTGAGAGTAATAATAATAATACAAATTATCATGTTTATTTTCTTGTTATTCTGTAGATTTGTGCTGCCATCTTGTGGTGCTTTGTTTCACTGAACAAAAAAAAGCATTTAAACATGTTAAAGCCATCCACTGCCAAGTATTTTGAATTACTAAATTAATTTTCCATGAGCAAGTCTCATATGAAGGGTGAAGGATCAGTCCCATCACACATCTGAAGCTCCAGGTGTGAGGTGATGCCAGAGAAGGAGTCCTGTAGGGGTAACAGGTAACCCATTGCCTCTCCTTCAACGACAGACCCGAAGTAACTATATGATCGGATGTTGAAGATCTTCACACAGTGCACTGGGGAAAAGACATATACAGAGTGGTGGAAAGAGTACTGAAAAATCATACTTAAGTAACTTAATAATAATTATTATTATTATTAAGTAACTCGCCTAAAATGTAGTGTGAGTAAAAGTATCTGTTGTAAATATTACTCAAAGTATGAGTAATGAGTAGACCTTTCAAAAGTACTCAAGAGTAGTGAGTAGTGAGTATTATGCTGTAAAAAGCTGATGCATTTACATGTAATTTGTGGATGTGTGTAAACGTAACATTCTGTAGTGCATTAAGTTATTGCTCAGCAGGCACACAACGTCATAAGACGTTAATATTAGGTTCGATTTAGGTTGTGGTGTCAGGTGACCAAAATTCAGTGTCTAACCAGTGTCTAAGGACAACGTTATTTTGATGTTTAATAAGGACGTCAAATGACGTTGATATTTGGTTGACTTTAGGTTGTGTTAGAAAGTGACCAAAATCCAATGTCGAGCCAACATCTTAAACCAACATCATATTGACTTCAAATACTGACATTTATTCGCCAGGTATGGCAACCAAAATCCAACGTATGATAGACATCATAGTGGTAACGTTCACACAACGTCATTAGACATTGATATTTGGCTGATTTTACGTTGGGTTTTGATGCCAACTCAATTTTTATTTCCAAACAAAATGTAACGTCCCCACGACGTTGGGGTACAACGTCAAACTGACGTCATGTTGACATACAGTACATACAAGCAGTAAATACAGTGCTCAGCATAATTGGATACAATTTATTTTAAAAATTGAATATTTTTCACCATTTCTCAATGAATATAGATTTTATATTTTGGTGCATTTGAACAAAACAGATTTATTAACAGATATATTTATTAAAATATTATTTTAGTCACCAAACATATTTAGAAGTTGAAAGATAATACAATTAAATTCAAGCTAAATGTTGCAAAAAAAATTACAACCTTCAAAACTAAACTAAATTTTTCAGTTTATTTGCTTCTCTTTATTATTCCTTTTTATTTTTATTTTTTAAACATTTTTCTATAACATATAAATTTAGATTTACTAGTTTTTGGACTGTTATCGCAGGTTATTTTGTGAGATAAGCTCCAGATTTGGCTTCAGTACTGACTAATCTAATGTATATGCACAAATGTAACACTATATAGTTTCCTATTAAAAATATGAATTTTAGAGATAGATTTGTGAGGGGTGTGCTTATATATGCTGAGCACTGTACATGTTTGCATACATACATACACACATACAAACAATACATACATACATACATACATACATACATACACACATGCATGCATACATTTATACAGACATACAGTACATACGCATACATACATACATACAATACATAGACACATACATACAGTACATATATAGTGCATATACATACACACACACACATACGCACACACATACACACACACATTAGAAAGTTTGAACCGTATATGCTAATTCATTAGAATAAAGAATAACACCATTCCTAGATTTAATTTTTCATGGTGTCATATACCTTTGTTATAGAGTTTGACACCATCGTATTGAACAGAGTCTCCAACTGCTCTCCCGACAGGACCACCCAGGTTTCCAGAAAAAGGAGCATTGATAATGCCATAATCATCACACACGATATCAATTCCCTTGTGGAGACCCCTATCACTGAAGACACAGGATGGGCAAAGGTGAAGTAATATAAACACTTTAATCTGTTCATTTCACAAACGTTCATTTATTCATTTTCCTTGGGCTTAGTCCCTTATTTATCAGTGGTCACCACAGCGGAATGAAACGGCATATGTTGTACGCAGTGGATGTCCTTCCAGCTGCAACCCAGTACTGGGAAACATCCATACACACTCATTCACACACGCACTCACGTGCTAAGGCCAATTTCATACATTCATTTTCCTTGGACTTAGTCCCTTTATTCATCAGGGGTTGCAACCTTCAACTTATCCAGCATATGTTTTATACAGCAGATGCCCTTCCAGCTGCAACTCAGTACTGGTAAACATCAATACACACTTATTCACACTCATACACTACTGCCAATTTAGTTTGCTCAATTCACCTATAGCGCATGTCTTTGGACTATGAGGGAAACCCACGCCAACACAGGGAGAACATGCACGTGGAGAACTCAACACAGATGCGATTTAACTATATAATATAGCATGCATTTTAACATAAAAAGTATCAAAATTAAGCAATACAGTAGCAGAAACTGTGAATGTAACCACATTTCAAATTTGCATGTCATCCTTATCTCAATCTTATGCAGTTCCAGACATGCATGGTCCTGTCCTTCAGTCAAACAAAAGTATTATTCGATATTTTGAAGAATGTTGGCAATGACATTGACATGTAGGGACAAAAATGTTACTGTAATATTTTTCTAAATACTGTATCTCATTTTATATTCAACAAAAGAATAAGGTAATATTTAAGATGAGATGAGTTAAAGATGATTTTTAGATTGGGACTATTGGCAATTTTAGCAATACACTTGGTGTCTGCACCGGACCCAGAGTGCTTTTCCTCAAGTTCTTTCATGAGCACATTATCCTGTATATAGAAACCCATCCTCCTCTGCCAATCACATCTAGCTTGATTTATACTTGGTCCACCCAGGACCTTTGCCCTTTCTCCTTTGCTTGTCCTGTCCTCGTTGATGGACTACCTGGTTCACCCTTGCCCTTTCTACATTGCTGGGCTTTTCCTGCTTGATTTATTTCCTGGTTCACCCAGGATCCCTGTCCTTCCTCATTCGATATTCCTGTTTTGCTTACTTATCTTGTTCACCCAGTACCTTAGCCCTATCTCTTTCACTGGCATTTTCTTGCTTGATCTCACTCGAGGACATTCACAGAGTTGTCCCATAGTCATTCCTTTGTTATTTTGGCTGTGTGTTTAGGGTCGTTCTCCTGTTGAAGGATTAACCGTCACTCCAGTCTGAGGTACAGAATATTCTGGAGTAAGTTCATCAGGTATGTCTTTGTGCATTGCTGCATTCATCTTTCCATCAATCCTGACTTGTCTTCCTCAGTTTCTGGCACTGAAACACATCCCCACAGCATGACGCACCACCATCGCTTCACAGCAGGGGTGTCTGGTATCCTCCAGAAATGACTCTTTTCTGACTATTTTTTTTCTGCCAAAGATTTCAACTAAGAACCTACATGTTCAAGTGAGTTCTTCTCCTTCAGGTGCCTTTTGGTAAATTCCAGGTTGGCTGTCATGGAGTTTGGCCACTCTATAGCCCTGATTAGTGGAATGCTGCAGAAATGGTTGTTTTACTGGAAGGTTCTCTTCTTTCTGCAAAGAAATGCTGGAGCTCGTTCAGATCATCAGGTTCTTGGTCACCTCCCTGACTAAGGGCATTTTTCACCTGATTGTTCAGTGTAGTCAGGCAGGCCTACTCTAGGAAGTGTCCTGGTGGTTCCAAACTTCTTCCATCTACAGACGATGAATGCCACTGTGCTCATCAAGACCTTCATCACTGCAGAAATGTTTTTGTACCCTCCACCAGATCCGTGCCTAAATAAAATCCTTTAGGCAATTACTTGCACTTCATGGCTTGATCTGTGATTGATGTCACCTGGATCTGCTTTGCGAGCCCCTGACTTCAATTTGGATCCCTGATCCTTCAGCATTGCCTTGGCCCTCCATTCCTTCAGCTCCTCCTGGGTCCTCCATCCACCTAGCTACATTTTGGTCCTTGATACCACCAGCTCCACCCTTCTGATTTCCCAGCTGTGATTTGATCCACCAACCTTGCTCTACTTTCATCTTCAATCCTCAGAGTCCACAGTGGTCCTTGATTTTTCTAGATGTTCCCAGAGTTTCTTGGTCAGGTCCCGTGGGTGAGCTGTGGGAATGCAGACCTCTAGTATAATGTATCATGTAAAATGTTTCAGGAAGAACGTTGTTTGGAATGAAATACCTTCTGGAGTTAAAGCCACCGCAACCATAGCTGTCACAAGCTCGTACCCTGTTATAATGGCTTCCAGCACACAGAGCACTCCATGCTGAAGCTGAAACAGGAAAACAGAAGTTATTCTGGCTCATTTTTCAAAGAAACCCCTCAAGTCAAAAAGGTTTAAGAACACACCTGGCATACAACACTGGCGTGATTTCTCTCCCCGACATTTATCCTTTAAATATCTGCCCTGACAGATGTAACTATTCCATTGACAGATGCCTCCTATGCTTGTACATCCCATGTCATTTCTTATCTTGACTCCTCTTGTCCTGTTTAAAACCTCTCCGCTTCTTCCGGTTGAGGTTAGACTCTTATTAGGTTGGGTGATTTTCATTTCCTCCCTCTGAGCTTTTCTTTTTGTAGTTGTCTTGTCATTTTCAAGGGAAGTATCCATGAGAAACACTGTAAAAAGTAATATATTGATCAATTATTTAAAACTTAGCCTTGGTGTTATCTAAGGGGCACCATTTTTTAGGTGTGCCGTGCAATCGAAGTTGTCAAACAGTTGCACTTAGTGACCCACAGCCACAACCTGTTAGTAACTGACTTGCAGTGGTAACCACTTTTTTTTTTATCTCTGCAATTGTTTACAGACACAATTTTTTCTTCACCTCCTTATTCTCTGCTTAGTTATATCTGATAGAAGATTGGACCCCTAAATATCAACATTTTGTAAGCAATCTCCTCTCCATCTAAACGAAGTGTTGTACTTCCTCTCTCAGAATGGCTGATCTATTAAGCAGTGTTGGAAGAAGTTTTGAGATTTAGCCTATACCTCCGACTGAAATTATCCAAAGTTGATGACATTATTTTATGGTGGTTTGGATGAACATGTATACTGCCAGATGCCCAGAAATACAATCACTGTATTTCTATAAACACAGAGATGTTCTCTCCGTGCCCTTGATCGCTGTGCACTTTTCCAACATGACAATGATCCTAAACACACATCTAAGGCCGCTGTATTTCTGAAGAAGTGATTCAATGGCCAATATGTCTCCTGATCTGAGCCCAATCGAACACTTATGGGGAATACTAAAGAGACAAGTGGAGCGTCCAGTCTCTGAAAGAGGTCATTGTTGAAGATTGGAAAAAAGATAGATGTTACAAAATGGCACCAGCTTGTTCATTCCATGCCTACAAGCCTTGGTGCTGTCAATAAAAAGTCAAGGAGGCCATACTAAGTAGATGCACTGTAGTTTGAGTTAGTTTGTTGTGGGGTGAACTTATTTTTTGCATCACCCTGAATTGAGACCCAATCCCAATTCTATTTTTGTACCCCTTCCCCTTGGCCCAGAGTGTGAAGGGGAAGTGCTTCAAATTTACCCCTAAGAAATGGGACATCTCTACACCTGCACACGTCATCATATGTCATCACGATCTCTTGCTTCATATGAGATCAGACGATTGTGACTGCTGTAGTTAAATTTGTTTTGGTATTTATCTTTAGGAAATCACTGAAGTCATATATCATGTTATCATAACAATCTAATATCGCAATAAGATCGTAACTGTGCTGTGTACACAGTGGCCATATTCATCTATGTAAACACACAATAACAACATTAACATTATAGCAGAGAGTGTAAAAAGGTCATTCCCAGCCACTAGACTTTTCTGACAGGGTATTCAAGTGTCATCGAGTATCAGATGTGAAAGTATGTTGTGGGACTACTATACAGGAGTTATTAGGGATTATAGATATTGAAATTTAGCCGTTTTTATTTTAGCATTTTTTTTAAAGCATGACGGTAAAACACTTACACCATTATGAATGTATTAAAACATATGCTTGATTGTTATAAACATTTGTAATAATGACAAAAAAATACTAATTTGTTGATCTCCTGACTTCCGTGTGTAACGATGTTTCGAGTGTGGTCCTGAAAATCTCAGTTTCAAGGGGTATCTAGCCCTTCCCCTTAGCACTACAATTTCAAGCTAAATAGAATTGGAACAGCCCTACCCACTCATGTGAATGCACAAAAAGAGGGGTAAGGGGAAGGGCTAAGGGGTAGAATTGGAATTGGGCCTGAGTAAAACTCCAAAAGTTATATTGTTAACCCTACTTTCATGTTATAGGTTAAACAGATGTTATATTAAAATTCAGTCTTGTCAACATTTTGGAAATAGTTTTTGTGATCCTTGAGATATTGATTGTACTAATAATTAATAATTATATAAATATCCAATATCCAATAATTATAGAAATATTAAATAATTATTTAAAGCAGAAATAGCTAAACAATTAAAAATTGCACTTTATATTAAGTTGTAATAAATTAAATATAACTGTTTGTAAAATCACCATTATATCCCCAAATATTTATTTGTTAAAATTCATTTTGCTCCTAAAGTATTCATTCATTCATTCATGCTTATAATTAAAAATAAATCTTCTTTTTATTTTTTTTAAATACTTTAAATAGTTAAAAATGTTTTACTTTACTAACCACTTTTATTTTATAATTAAAAATAAACCTTATTTTAATTTTATTTAATATTTTGAATATTTTAAAAATGTTTTACTAACAACTTTTGCTTTATAATTAAAAATAAACCTTATTTTAATTCTATTTTTTTTATATTTTAAATATTTTAAAAATGTTTTACTAACAACTTTTGCTTTATAATTAAAAATAAACCTTATTTTAATTAAATTTTTTAATATTTTAAATATTTTAAAAATGTTTTACTAACAACTTTTGCTTTATAATTAAAAATAAACCTTATTTTAATTCTATTTTTTTATATTTTAAATATTTAAAAAATGTTTTACTAACAACTTTTGCTTTATAATTAAAATAAACCTTATTTTAATTCTATTTTTTAAATATTTTAAAAATGTTTTACTAACAACTTTTATTTTATAATTAAAAATGAATCTTATTTTAATTTTATTTAATATTTTGAATATTTTAAAAATGTTTTACTTTACTAACCACTGGCTTGCATGGTTCAGGATCTATAGAGCTGCGCATCGACGGATTTGCTCTTCAGTGTTTGGACTCTCAGTAGTGATTTTTAAACCACACTGAACTGAGCTAAACTGAACTGAACTTAAACACTAAAAACAGAACTACACTGTTCCTATTTACTATGATCTTCTATGTGAAGCTGCTTTGACACAATCTACATTGTAAAAGCGCTATACAAATAAAGGTGAATTGAATTGAGTGTACTCATTTGTACGTTCTTCTCTGTACATTTACAATCTACATTTTGGAACCACCATTACTTAAAACATAGTCTCAATTGTATATGTTCCTAAACAAAAAAGTGGAGACCTAAACGGTGTAGGTTCTAAATTAAAAAGCAAATGCAGATGGTTAAAATGTCAGCATACTCACAACATGCCAGGAAAATCAAGGAGGATTTCAACAGCATCTTTTCAGGTCAAACGTCTGGAAAAAGTAGAAACCAGCTGTGATTATGGCATCACAAAATCATCACAATCATTGTTTGAATCGAATATGCACAGATTCTACGTAGTAACTATCATAGGCAAAGTTTAAAATGAAAACAGCCCTTACCTGAGAGTAGAAAACCCAGAGCAGAACAAAATGAGCCTTGTGTCGGCAGAAGCAAACATCAGCTTACAGTATGCCACAGGATGAGTCTCTTTGCCAATGTTGATACTGGCTTCTAGAGACATTTCCTTTTGCCTCATATGTGAGACACTCTGTTAGAAAACAAATTATAACAAGAAAAACTGCAATAATGCAACCCATGTTTCATTAGCACTGATCTATGGCAGCTACTAATGTTGCAGCTACTGTAAAACACCTCTGTATTCATTTTTCTGACAAATGCTTCTAGAATGAGGCCAGCTTGATCTCATGAGAAAACGTAACTATTTTACATACAGGAATATTTGTACAAATTTAAACTATTTCAATTGTACAAAAATGTACAATTGAACAATTTCTTCCGACTGAACAACAGCATAAATTACTATGACATCAATCACCTATGGTACTGATTATGTGCTTAATCCAACACAATCTCACGGCAATTCGTAACTTTTTGATTTGGTGGCTAATTCGTACGAATTCGTACGATCTAATTCGTACAATTTAGTACGATTTGCTCATCCACCAATGACGGTTGGGTTTAGGGGTGGGGTTAGGTGCCACGCCTCCATTTTAAAATCGTACAATTTCGTACGACTGAACTCGTACGAATTCGTACGAATTAGCCACTAAAATGACAAAACGTAAAATACTTACGTTTTCTCGTGAGATCAGGCTGCTTAATCCAACAGTAAATACTACAAATGTGAGTGTGAATACCATTTGACATGACATTTATTGTCACACTGAAAGCAACAGAAGATAGTTTACCTCAGATCTGGAAAATAAAATATACATACTTGAAAATGAATGTTAGAACTGTGACTCAGTCCGAACCAACAAATGTCAGTCCCTCAGCATGTACTTTTAATAATGTTAAAGAAGTTTAATTTTTAATAATTAGATTGTAAACTGTACCATTTCGTTGAAGTGCAATGCACTATTTTGTGCTTCTGAATGGCTGTATTTAAATGTTTTTGCCGTGTTGCGTCTGGTGCTTGTCAAATTTCCAACACAATTTCACGGCAATTCGTAACTTTTTGATTTAGTGGCTAATTCGTACGAATTCGTACGATCTAATTTGTACAATTTAGTACGATTTACTCATCCGCCAATGACGGTTGGGTTTAGGGGTGGGGTTAGGTGCCACGCCTCCTTTTTAAAATCTTACAATTTCGTACGACTGAACTCGTACGAATTCGTACGAATTAGCCACTAAAATGACAAAACGTAAAATACTTACGTTTTCTCGTGAGATCAGGCTGCTTAATCCAACAGTAAATACTACAAATGTGAGTGTGAATACCATTTGACATGACATTTATTGTCACACTGAAAGCAACAGAAGATAGTTTACCTCAGATCTGGAAAATAAAATATACATATTTGAAAATGAATGTTAGAACTGTGACTCAGTCCGAACCAACAAATGTCAGTCCCTCAGCATGCACTTTTAATAATGTTAAAGAAGTAAAATTTTTATTAATTAGATTGTAAACTGTACCATTTCGTTGAAGTGCAATGCACTATTTTGTGCTTCTGAATGGCTGTATTTAAATGTTTTTGCCGTGTTGCGTCTGGTGCTTGTCAAATTTCCAACACAATTTCACGGCAATTCGTAACTTTTTGATTTAGTGGCTAATTCGTACGAATTCGTACGATCTAATTTGTACAATTTAGTACGATTTACTCATCCGCCAATGACGATTGGGTTTAGGGGTGGGGTTAGGTGCCACGCCTCCTTTTTAAAATCTTACAGTTTCGTACGACTGAACTCGTAAGAATTCGTACAAATTAGCCACTAAAATGACAAAACGTAAAATACTTACGTTTTCTCGTGAGATCAGGCTGCTTAAACCAACAGTAAATACTACAAATGTGAGTGTGAATACCATTTGACATGACATTTATTGTCACACTGAAAGCAACAGAAGATAGTTTACCTCAGATTTGGAAAATAAAATATACATATTTGAAAATGAATGTTAGAACTGTGACTCAGTCCGAACCAACAAATGTCAGTCCCTCAGCATGTACTTTTAATAATGTTAAAGAAGTTTAATTTTTAATAATTAGATTGTAAACTGTACCATTTGGTTGAAGTGCAATGCACTATTTTGTGCTTCTGAATGGCTGTATTTAAATGTTTTTGCCGTGTTGCGTCTGGTGCTTGTCAAATTTCCAACACAATTTCACGGCAATTCGTAACTTTTTGATTTAGTGGCTAATTCGTACGAATTCGTACGATCTAATTCGTACAATTTAGTACGATTTGCTCATCCGCCAATGACGGTTGGGTTTAGGGGTGGGGTTAGGTGCCACGCCTCCTTTTTAAAATCGTACAATTTCGTACAACTGAACTCGTACGAATTCGTACGAATTAACCACTAAAATGACAAAACGTAAAATACTTACGTTTTCTCGTGAGATTAGGCTGCAAATTTCTTGTTGCTGGAATCTTGGGACACAGTGTTACAATCTATGCTGCTCAGCTAATATTTATGTTTTAAATAGTTATTTATTTGCTGATTAAAAACCTCCTAATGTGGATTTTTATAACTCTCAATCTGCGTCCCATTTCAGAGGCTTCTGCTGTCCTGCAGAGGTTGCATTTGTATACATTGAAGCAGCCTTCTAGAGTGAAATGAAATCTGCTGTTTTCTTTTAAGGCAACCCAGAGTGCTGAAATATAATTGGGTAAACTGGCAGTGGGTTGGTTATAGAGACCAAAATAAAGATTTAATAATGATAATATCATAATAAATAACCTACTAAATTAAAAGCATTAATGTATGCTATGTTTTTTGTTTTCACAAGCTTTGGAGACGTAACATATATTCATAACATATATATTTAATATATATATTCATATATATTAAATAATAGGTCACCTATAGCTTTTGTCATGAGACACGGCTGTGTTTCAAATGGTATCAATGTTTTCAAAGTGCACTGCGAAGGGAGCGCAATTGTAAACAAAGATCGCTAAAACTGAACTGAATGAGATGACTTTAATGCTTTGTATGAAAAAAAAAAGCCATTCCAAGTTTAAATATTAAAATGTTCCTTAATGAATAGGGCATAGGGGGGATAACTGGTAATAGAACGCAGCCAGGAACTATGTTTCTAACTACAGCTCTAGGGGTGTAGTTACAAGCATGGAAGTTTGCGATGCAGTTTGCAAATGTTCAGTGGATCGATGGATTTGGGACACATAAAATCAAAAAACTATGTTTGACACAACTTGAAACCTTATTGGCTAACGATGGTTTTCGGAAATAGTCTGATAGTCTGTTCAACGTTGTTAAGCTGGCGAGGGAATATCCTCCATTCTATGATGCTGAGGGTTCTCATAAGCCCTCACGGGCATAACGTTATTTGTTTATATCCTTGGAAATATTCCTCCGGTGTCAGATCTGATCTATTTGTTTGTCCTTTGGATCAGTAAAGCCTCATTCAATGTTCTACGCAGACTACGCAGTCTTCCATAATTTATAAGCTACGTCATCATTAGCATTAACTTTCAAATAACCTTCCGCAACTCTTCTGCCCTTTAGTATCTAGAGTTTATATGTATGTGTGGTTTTGTAAAGAGGTGAATTATTGCTGTAGGCTGTTCTGGGAATGTTTTGCTTTAGGTGTATTAATTCAGAGAGGAAGATATTGTCTTTCTCCTGGACCCCAGGGCTTTTTGATGCTGCACAAGCTGAATTTTAATACAGATGAGACACCTCTGCTGTGCAGTTTAATGTCTTCGTGGTGCGTGGGCTTTGATTGCACATGTGTTTACTGCACAAAGTTGTGCTCGAAAAATCAATATGGCATCCAGCAATGAAATTGGAAGGGGATTATACTGTCAGCCAGGGGGTGCTGAAGAGAGACGACACTTTAGTTAACCCAAATTAACCCGTCTGAGAGACACAATAACTCCACTCAAGGGCTCTCTTTGATGAACATTTGTGCAAATGGCATCTTCAAGATGTTGGATGAAGCCCATGGAGAGGGTCGCATGGCATTTCGCTCAAGCGCTTTTAGTTTGTTTGAATGGGCGAGAAGAGTGTGTGATGATGCCACAAGTGTTTCCTAGCAACAGTGTCCCATCCCTCCTCCTCCTCCCTTCAACTGCAGCAATGCACCACTTTCCGCGGCTCTCTGAAATGCATTTCAATTTTGAGACTCTTGTCACAGCCTCTCTTGGAGTGTATAACGCAAGTGCTGGCCGCCACACAAGCTCAATTTGGTTTAGATTGTATTCTGAAATGGGTCAGCTCAGCCGGATCGCATGGGAAAATGTAGCTATTTTGTGTTTTATCAATAAAGTGGTTATTTCGTACATTTCACATGAACTTAAATGTGCCCCAAACCCACTATTTACGCTTTTAATTTGTACGGCAATAGTTTGTCAAGTACTTGAACATGCCTATAGACCAGAGGTGGGCTATATGCGGCCTGCTGAACACCTTCATCCAGCCCACGAGGAAGTTCAGAGTTACGGTTTGGTTTCAGAATTAGTAAGTTGATGGTGCAATACAAGTGAGCGCCGTTTGATGACAGGGGTACAGTTAGCACTTCAATAATCACGGGCACGTTATTATCATCAGCTCAAGAAGTTTGTTATTTCAAATATAGGTGCGCACATAAGCAATCGCGAGAAAGTGAAACCACTCACACTTTTAGACGGGCTCAGAAAAACAAAAACAGGACACATCAGATTTTGTTCTTCTTGGCTTTGTGGCTGTTCATCAAGACAACCCAACCCAGGCTCATTCTGAGAACGTAGTCCCGGGGACGTTTCTGGAGACCGCGAAATACATCTTTTTAGGTAAGTATTTTTGCAGTTTTTGTTTTCGCGAATCCGCGAGAGGCCGCTGTGTGCGCTTTTTCCCGCGCCGTTCTCGCGTAAACCCGCTAGAGGCCGCTGTCGAACGGCCTTCCGCCTGTCTGCCTGGATGACAGAATGATTGACCGTGCGACCGGCCAATCGGCTGACCCACCCTCCTCCGTCCCTAAACCCAACCAACGACGATTCACAAAAGCCGTCCAGAAAAAGAAAAGCCCTCGTCTGATTTTTACCTCGTTTTCGGATTTTAATCACATTCTCACCCTGTGACGAACTTGTTCGCTTCATTTTTTGGATTTTGTTTTTGTTTTCTTACCTGATTTCTGGAACCGCTCTTCCCTGGATTCGAACCCGGATGTCGTGGTCAGCCCCTCTCTGCGCCTCGAGTCCGCCAAAGTACACGAAGAGCTAACCGACAAACTGGTTGCAGCGGGAAAGCCCTCCACACGGAGGCGAGCGGCTGGCCGGCAAGCGCAGAAAGGAACGGCGTCACACCGCCCTGCAGCATTCGCTTAAAAAATGAAATGCAGCTGTACGTACCCCTGGCTACATATTTCACGGTCTCCAGAAACGTCCACGGGACTATGTTCTCAGAATGAGCCTGGGTTGAGACAACCACAAGGTTTGTTTGAGCTTGGGTCACTCATGGCTCGTTATTAAATGCATATAGTATTACGATATAAAGAAAAATGCAAAGTAAACATACTTGTTTATCTGAAAAACAATGCTAAAGTTTGAAAATGTGCATTTTGTGTTGTAACGTCTGTCTTTGTTTTGGTCTCTATAACCAGCCCACTGCCAGTTTACCCTATTACTGTGTATTTCAGCACTCTGGGTTGCCTTAAAGAGCCCCTATTATGCATTAAACAGGGTCATATTTTGGTATTGGAGATCTACAACAACAGGCTGATATGCATGCAAGGTCAAAAAACACTTTCATTGTCTTATAATATGCATTTATTTTTACATAATGATAGATGTGCACATAAGCGATCGCGAGAAAGTGAAACCACTCACACTTTTAGACGGGCTCAGAAAAACAAAAACAGTACACGTCAGATTTTGTTCCTCTTGGCTTTGTGGCTGTTCATCAAGACAACCACAAGGTTTGTTTGAGCTCGGGTCACTCATGGCTCGTAATTATATGCATCAAGTATTACGATGTAATGTCTCGGCTGTGTATTTAAAAATGGTGGTTTCTTTGTTTTCATTCTTTTGCTTGTGTATGCACGCGTGACGCTTCTCTGTAAACCAATAGCATTCAGCTGCTCGTCTAGGTTCACCTTTTGGTGCACTTTTGCTGTGCTAGGTGCCCTTTGCAAAGGGTCCCCAAAAAGTGGTACCGTATAGTTCGCTTTTAGGTACCTTTTGACAGTGGAAACGGCCATAATAGCGTACCGTACCGAACCACTCAGTGTAAACGGGCCAAAAGTATTGTGGTTTTTAAAGATTACAACCTCAGTTGTCATTTTTAAATAATTAAATTCTCGCAATGTTTGGTATTTGGTATTTTTGGTAAATGGTATTTTCCTCTGTAAAAAAAAAATTTATTTTATAAGGGGTTTATTTTATTGTTTGATGACTGATTACTTCCAGGACGATTTATATCGAAGTTGATATTTAGCCGCACCATATTGTTGTTGGTGAGTTGTAAACCTAATGCTCCAATATGGAGGACCAGGACATATACACATACACTATGGTCAATTTAGCTTACCCAATTCACCTACAGTACATGTCTTCAGACTGTGGGGGAAACCGGAGCTTCGTTGTTGGGGAAACCGGAGATCTCGCCTTGTTCGCGTGGGTTTCCTCTGGGTGCTCCGGTTCCAAAGATGTATGTGGTATTGGTGAATTGGGTAAGCTAAATTGTCCGTAGTGTATATGTGTGAATGCAAGAGTGTATAAGTGTTTCTTAGTGTTGGGTTGTGGCTGGAAGGTCATCCGCTGCATACAACATATGCTGGATTCATTCCGGTTCATTACGCTGTGGCGACCCCTGATTAATAAAGGCACTGAGCCGAAAATAAAATGAATGAATGAATGAATTTGTTTATGTTTTTTGCACTACATAAACACGTCATGTGTTATTTATTTAGACTATTAAAAAAACCAACTAGCATAAACTTCATATTAACGCAAACCTTTATGCTTAATTACTAGTTAGCAACAGCAGCTCAGCATGTGTCATTCTCTAAAAATATCCAAAATATTCACAACACACTTGCATGTCTATTCTTAAAGATCATCACCGTGTAAATAAGGCAGGATAAGCAACGCAGAATCATTGGGAGTGGAGTTGGAGCTTAGACAGGCATTTATTGGACATAAAATCAAACGTAAAATGTCCAAGGGGGGAAAGTGTCCAAATAAATGTGTCCTCGCTGTAACAGGAAAGTCATGAAAGCAGCTAGTGTGATCACAAACGGTTTAGTACATGAGATTAGTATCGGCAACCTTTCCTCATGAATCATTTCCAACTCACTCCTCTGGTAAAAACTAAACACCAGTGGCCTCATGTACAAAGACTTGCGTTGAATCAATCCTAAAACATTGCGTACGGACAAAGCTGTAAATGTGCGTTCGCAGTAAAAAATTCAGATGTATGAATCAGTGCGTATGCAGAATTCCACACTTTGTACATCCGAATTAACGTAAAACTGAGCGCACGTGCATGAGCGCAAAACCCCTCCCCTCCCCCTAATAAATATGGTAATGACTCCACTTTGGCAAAACTAAATGAAAAAGCAATGGCAAAAGCAAGCAAGAAGAGAAACTTATTAGAGGTGCTCCTATCGGAGGTAGACCGGAGAAAAACTGTGTAATTTGCAAGTTTGTCCTCTGGAATTAATAACAAAAGAAAAAAATAGAGTGGGAGAATTTAGCTGATGCGGTTAACGCAGTGAGGTCTGAACTTCCAACACAATCTCACGGCAATTCGTAACTCTTTGATTTAGTGGCTAATTCGTACGAATTCGTACAATCTAATTCGTACAATTTAGTACGATTTGCTCATCCGCCAATGACGGTTGGGTTTAGGGGTGGGGTTAGGTGCCACGCCTCCTTTTTAAAATCGTACAATTTCGTACGACTGAACTCGTACGAATTCGTACGAATTAGCCACTAAACTGTCAAAACGTAAAATACTTACGTTTTCTGGTGAGATCAGGCTGGAACATCGCACTGTGAGTGAATTAAAAAAGAAATGGTCTGATGTAAAGGTGCAGGTTAAGAGGAGAACAGCGGCTCACCTTTGAGGAGAATGTTGCCTCAATTGTGGGTGACACAATTTTAGAGTTGATTTGAATATTTTATCTCAAATGGTGTCAGAGTTTAATTAACTTTTACAATTTTTACATTGATTACAAAAGATATTTTAAAAATATTATAAAATAAATGAAGTGCTAATACCAAAAACAGAGTCTTGTGCAATAAGCAGGATGTTTCTCCTGAACATTTTAGTACTGGTGTTATTGTATAATTTCATATGGTTGAATTGATTCATTCGTATAGTTAATTTTTTTTTAATCAAGAAATTAAGCCTTCTGCAACATAAAGGGCACATCTTTATGCCTATCTGACCAATTTTTCAAACTAGAACAGGAGAAATCGAATGTCTAATGAATGTCAAACGTCAAACTAACTTTACCGCAGTTCAACTGCATGATATGGAAACCTTATATACCTGCTGGACGTGTGGATGATCCCGTCCCATCCAGCTGGCATTGCACGGCTCAAAGATTCTTTGTTGTGTGCAATTCAGCATAATTGCCTCTAGGAGTCGCTAATGGACATAAAACAAACACACACAAGAAATGCACGTACGCCAGACATATAGCACATGTGTTTGCACTATGGGGGAAACCAGAGCACTAGGAGGAAGCCCACACCAACACAGGGAGAACATGCACAGAATGCCCACTGACCCAGACTTTAAGCAGCGACCTTCTTGCTGTGAGACGACAGTGCTAACCACTGAGTCACCGTGTTGCCTACTTACATTTATTTTCATTTAATTTCAGTGGTGTAAAGTAACGAATTACAATTACTCAAATTACTGTAATTGAGTAGTTTTTCTCAGAAATTGTAATTTACTGAGTTGTGTTAAAAATGTGTACTTTTACTCTCCCTTGAGTACATTTTTAGTGCTATATGAGTACTTTTACTCCACTACTTTCCTTCAACCTGCAGTCACTACTTTATTTTTTCCTGTCTATGGGGATTAGAAAAATCAGCCCTGTGATACCTGTCCAATTGAATCGCACATAGAAAGTAAATCGCATCACAACCCTGCTGAAAAATCCAGCTTAAACCGGCCTAGGCTGGTTGGCTGGTTTTAGCTGGTTGACCAGCCTGGTTTTAGAGGGGTTTTGGCCATTTCCAGGCTGGTTTCCAGCCATTTCCAGCCTGGTCTTAGCTGGTCAGCCTGGAAAATAACCGGCTAAAACCAGCTTGACCAGCCTGGTTTAAGCTGGACATAGCTGACTTTGGCTGGGCTCACTGGAGAAGTGTACACAGCGACAACAAAAAACAAAAACAGCGAAATTGCTGTCAACTCCACTCCCTATCACAAGTCTGCCAACTTACGCAGACGAGCCACTGGGCAAACTGGTAACAGCAGAAAAGCCATCCATGTGGATGTAAGCAGTTAGCTGGCAAGCGTGAAAAGAAATGGCGTCATAGCATTCATTTTAAAGGCAAAATGCCATACGTACTTCTGGATACATAATTCGCGATCTTC
Source organism: Danio aesculapii (assembly GCF_903798145.1). Lineage (NCBI taxonomy): Eukaryota > Metazoa > Chordata > Actinopteri > Cypriniformes > Danionidae > Danio > Danio aesculapii. Next base: position 3,674,225 of record NC_079455.1, read on the forward strand.
AGAAATGTATAGGGCTATGTTTTCAGACTAAGCCTATGTTCAAAATATGCTGCATTTCTTTCAAAGTTCAGCTTAATACAACCAGATTGGTAAGAGTTATACTATTTTTGAACTGACTAAAAACTTTCAGCAATGGCTGGGTGAAATGAACACATTTAATTGAATGTTGAATGAAGATAGTTTTAAGGGAAAGCATATTCAGGGGAGAAAAAAGTAAGACAGATCTTTATTTGATCACTTGCAAAATGGGATTTTCATGTCAGCTGAAAAAAATACCCCACTGGCACATTATTTAACCTGTTTAAAGGAAAACCTCACTTAATTTTGGCACATTATTTCTTAAAACAAGACTTGATTTAAGAATTGTTTGATATTTGGACTAGAAACAACGCAACAAATCGAAGAAAGATAAGCGTTTTTTTTACAGTGATGTTGTTTCAGTGGTGAAATAAGTTAGAAAGCATTTTATAAAAAAAATTCCCTGCTGAAAAATCCAGCTTAAACCAGCCTAGGCTGGTTGGCTGGTTTTAGCTGGTTGACCAGCCTGGTTTTAGAGGGGTTTTGGCCATTTCCAGGCTGGTTTCCAGCCATTTCCAGCCTGGTCTTAGCTGGTCAGGCAGGAAAATGACCAGCTAAATCCAGCTAAAACCAACTTGACCAGCCTGGTTTAACCTGGACATAGCTGGTTTTGGCTGGGCCCCCAGCCTGGCTAAGCTGGTCAAGCTGGTTTTAGCTGGTCATTTTCCAGCCTGACCAGCTAAGACCAGGCTGGAAATGGCTGGAAACCAGCCTGGAAATGGCCAAAACCCCTCTAAAACCAGGCTGGTCGACCAGCTAAAACCAGCCTAGGCTGGTTTAAGCTGTTTTTTTTCAGTAGGGAAAATAATAATTAAAAATGCACATATATATTCTTGGGATTAATGTTATAAATCACTTTTAAGACTTGGCCAGAAAGCCTATTTAAAACCACAAACATACCTTAGAGACCACAAACTCATAGAATTGAATTCCCATGTTTACATATTGTCCATTCAGATATATGATCACTAAAAATGTAGTTTAAAAAATAGCATTTAGCCTATAACCATTACTATTTCGTCTGCAACTGAGCACAGTCCTAAAAACCACCGACAGGGGGCGCCATTGTACCTTTAATTCACACAGATGGTGTTTTGTATTCTTCAGAAGTGCCTCCTACGGTCCAGTTGCTGCTTTGAAGTTATAAATTGCAGTCGATGCAGTCTTTTCACTTGCCGGATAAACATGTTGTGACTTTCTGAAGCTACCCATATAATATTCGCTGACAGATCCTTTACGCATCATATTTGAGCTAAGTGTGTTTGATTGTCCTACAGCTGTAAGGTTATTTTCTTGTCCATTTGAGAAGAACTTTGCATCTCAATTTTATTCACTTTACAATAAGGTTGTACTAGTTAATGTTGGTTAATGCTTTAGTTAACATGAGTAAAAAGTATTACAATTACTGATAAACATAGTTCAGAGTAGTAAATTTCCATTAAAAGGAAGTGTATAGTTGTGTATCAGAGCTTAATTTTGCCTAAATTCCACTAGTTATTTCCCCTTAAAGGAAGTGTATATGAAGTGCTAGTTTTGCAACATGCTAATGTAAAATGGTAACACTTTAAAATAAAATTATATTATGTTGGTTAATGCATTAGGTAACATGAGTAAACGAGTATTACAATTATTGATAAACAAAGTTCAGTGTAGTTAATTTCCCCTAAAAATGTATGAAATCTAATTTTTTCAGAATGAGCCTACAGTTGAAGTCAGAATTATTAGCACCCCTGAATTATTAGCCCCCCTGTTTATTTTTTCCCCAATTTCTGTTTAATGGAGAGAAGATTTTTTCAACACATTTCTAAACATAATAGTTTTAATAACTCATCTCTAATAACTGATTTATTTTATCTTTGCCATGATGACAGTAAATAATACTTGACTAGATATTTTTCAAGACACTTCTATACAGCTTAAAGTGACATTTAAAGGCTTAACTAGGTTAATTAGGTTAACTAGGCAGGTTAGGGTAATTAGAGTTACTGTATAACGATGGTTTGTTCTGTAGACTATCGAAAAAAATATAGCTTAAAGGGGCTAATAATATTGACCTTAAAATGGTGTTTAAAAAATTAAAAACTGCTTTTATTCTAGCCAAAATAAAACAAATAAGACTTTCTCCAGAAGAACATACTGTGAACTGAACATCAGACATACTGTGAAAATGTCCTTGCTCTGTTAAACATCTTTTGGGAAATTTTAAAAAAAAGAAAAAAAAATTCAAAGGGGGCTAATTATTTTGATTGCAACTGTATGTTGAATAAAATGTTGGTATACATTGCATTGCTTATTTTTGAACAGCTTGTAGCAAACTAAAAAGAAAGAAAGGAAGAATAAACGCACACTCTGGATATTCTGAAGTCATCAAAATACATAAAAATCAAATGTAACAGAATTAATGAAGTCTACGTTGTTTCTTTTTGAAGTAACTATAGTAGTTCATCAAAGATCACTATATGCGAATAGAACAGTTTTAAATTCTTTTTCATTCGAACGTGTGTGTGTATATATGTGTGTGTGTGTGTGTATATATATATATATATATACACACACACACAGTTAAAGTCAGAATTATCCCCCCCAACCCCCTCCCCCCCCCCCCTTTGATTTTTTTTTCTTTTTTAAATATTTCCCAAATGATGATTACCAGAGCAAGGAAATTTTCACAGTATGTCTGATAATATTTTTTCTTCTGGAGAAAGTCTGATTTGTTTTATTTCGGCTTGAATAAAAGCAGTTTTAATTTTTTTAAAAACCATTTTAAGGTCAATATTATTAGCCCTCTTAAGCAATATTTTTTCGATAGTCTACAGATAAACCATCATTATACAACGATTTGCCTAATTAACCTAACTTCAATGTAATTAACCCAGTGAAGTCACTTTAAGATGAATAGTAGTATTGAGAAATATCTAGTCAAATATTATGTACTGTCATCATGGCAAAGATAAAAGAAATCAGCTATTAGACATGAATTATTAAAATTATGTTCATGTTTAGAAAACTGTAAAAAAAAATCTTCTAAAAATATTTATAAAATATTTTTTGGGATGGAAATGTCAAGACCAAATGCGCAGATCTAAACAGATCCAACTCTTTGATTACTTTCATAACTCTTTACATTCATTTAAGACAAAACTGCTTCTCCTTTTTATCAGAATGTCCGACAATGGTACACGATTTAACTAAAAAAAACGTATGAATATAAATTCTATCAATTGCACGATCCTAGTCATTAAATCATGTCTGAGAGTGAAAAAAAGTCCCCTGGTGGTTTCACGGGGCTCTATGCAACCTGAGTACTTTGCATATAGAGAGGACTGGGGGAGCGAGGCTCTATTCATACCCTTTGGTTTTTCACACATTATTATGTGAGCAAACCCTGTAAGCTCGGTCACAGTTGAAGAGCACTCCTCCTCTTAGCTGAGATTGTGCTAGACTGTGCATCTGACTAATTCCCTCAATCTGTGCTCCGCTTTAAAACACCATTCATTAAAAGAGCACCTAATTACAGCAGTTGCATTATCTATAATTATTTTTCCCCAGCCAACTTCCCCGATAAATGTTCCTCGGCACCGCCAAATATGTAATTATATTTTTAGAACACCAGTAATTCACATAATTAAAGCAGAGGTTTTCCTACAGACGTCTATTTATAGCCTGTTGAAAATGCTTCACCTCAGGTTTTCAGCAAGAGACAATGATGCGTCATTGTATGCTAATTTGGATTTTAAAGCTAGTTACTATTTTTAAGTTGGTTCTCCTTAAGCTCATAGATGTCCTAGCAGAGTAAACACTGCTGAATATGAATGTAAATGCAATCAGAAAGTGAAATATGTCACATTTTTATCAATTCCTGGCAAACAAAAGGTTAAAATTAAGGTTAGCACATTAGTTAATGCATTAGATAACATAAACGAATGATAAATCAATGTTAGTAGCACATTAGATAATGTTGGAGTAGTGTACATTTTACAGTAAGGTTCCTAATTCTCTTAACAAATGCTTTATCATTCATTTTTGTAGACTCTTTACTATTATCCATCATTAACAAAGCCTTTAATAAGAGAATTTGCAACCTTACTGTAAATTGTACACTTCCACTTTCTAATGCGTTACTAATATTTGCTCATCTCTACTAATACATTATACATAATATATATATATATATATATATATATATATATATATATATATATATATATATATATATATATATATATATATGTTAAGCTAACATTAGCAAATCGAGCAATGTCTTGTTCAATGTTAACTTATGCTAACTAATGCTTACTGTAAATTGTACACTTACACTTTCGTCACTAATATTTGCTCATCTTAACTAATACATTATACATTAATATATATGTTTAGTTAACATTAACAAATCAAGCAATGACTTGTTCAATGTTAACTTATGCTAATTAATGCATAACTAACATTACAACCTTACTTTAAAGTGTTACCGTTTGATATTAGCATGTTGCTAAACTAGCGCCTTGGCACAGCCAAATATGTAAGCTCATAGATGTCCTAGCAGAGTAAACACTGCTGAATATGAATGTAAATGCAGTCAGACAGTAAAATATGTCACATTTTATCAAGTCCTGGCAAACAAAAGGTTAAAATTAAGATTAGCACATTAGTTAATGCATGAGTTAACATAAACAAACGATAAACCAATGTTAGTAGCATATTAGATAATGTTGGAGTTGTCTACACTTTAGCATTTGGTTCCTATATCTCTAAACAAGTGCTTTATTATTCATTTTACTATGATTCATCATTAATAAAGCATTTAATAAGATAGCTTGTAACCTTGTTATAAAGTGTACACTTCCATTTTCTAATGTGTTACAAATATTTGAAGAATTCAGATGCTAAAACCTCTAAGTGCCATCTGAAATTTCCATTGAAAATGAGCATTGTTCTCAGACTACTATATATGTTTATGTTGAGTTATTTCATTTTAAAGACCTTTAAAAGAATATTTGGACATAAACTTCAAATTATTGAACCTGCACATAGGAGCCTGATAAAAATGCTAATTTTAAAGGAAATTTCAAACGGATTTTAGAGGTTTTTGCATCTGAACTCTTGATTTGTTCATCTGAAGTAATACATTATCTAAAATGCTAACTAATGTATTAACTAGTACATAAACATATACAGATGAAGTCAGAATTATTAGCCCCTCTTTGAATTTTTTCAAAGATGATGTTCAACAGAGCAAGGAAATTTTCACAGTATGTCTGATAATATTTTTTCTTCTGGAGAAAGTCTTATTTGTTTTATTTCGGCTAAAATAAAAGCAGTTTTTAATTTTTTTTAAAGCCATTTTATAGTCAATATTATTAGCCCCCTTTAGGCTATTTGTCCCCTGATAATCTAGATAACAAACCATCGTTATACAATAACTTTCCTAATTACCATAACCTGCCTAGTTAACCTAATTAACCCAGTTAAGCCTTTAAATGTCACTTTAAGCTGTATAGAAGTGTCTTGAAGAATATATAGTCAAATACTATGTACTGTCATCATGGCAAAGATAAAATAAATCAGTTATTATAGATACTGTAAGTTATTAAAACTATCATGTTTAGAAATGTGTTGAAAAAATCTCTCCAATGAACAGAAATTGGGGAAAAAAATAAGCGGCTAATGAGTTCAACTGTATGTTTAGTTAACATTAACAAATATCAAGCAATGATGAGTTAACTCATGTTAACTTATGCATAACTAACATTACGAAGTGTTACCAGTTGACTTTAGCATGTTGCTAAACTAGCACCTCGGCGTAGATGTCCTAGCAGAGTAAACACTGGTGAATATGAACGTGAATGCAATCGGAAAGTGAAATATGTCACATTTTTATCAAGTCCTGGCAAACAAAAGGATTCTTATTCAAATAAATGCCACAGAGTTTACTACTTTAGCTGATAACATTCTGAAGTGGAAATACACTGTTAAAAATACCTGTACAGTTTTCCATATTTTGACATTCGAGTTTATTTAAATGCTTTTGAATTCCATTATGGGACCTTAATCGTTCTTCCAACAATGTTCAACCTTGATAAAGCTTGAAAAGGTGCCTTTTATTAACATTTCTAATGGTTTGAAGTGATATATTGTCTGGGTTGGTGTTGTATATTACGCTACAAAAACTTTGTAATAAGCTGCCATACATTTGCTGTTATTTCACAGACTTATTCCTCTATATATTATCTATTATATTATTTCAAACTACTAAAATGTCAATAAAAGTCCCTTTGTTGAACTGTAGAGATGAGTTTTCTACATCAAAAGTCGACAGATCAAGTGAGATCAAGCTCCCATAATGCAATTCACAACTGTAAATAATGGAAAATACTTGTAAATAGTTAATGAGCAGATATTTTTAAGTGTTCAGTGTATCTTGTATTAATATCACCTCTGGTTTAATAAAGAGTCCAGAGTCATTTCTGTTGGTTAATCTCAATATCATATGGCAGTACAACAGCACCATGGAAACAAGGGTGGGTCAAAACGTGAAAGCTTTTTTTTTTAAACCCTGGTTGACGCAGTAGAATGACATGTGAATGTGTTTCAGGCCTCTAGATGGCAGAAGCAGCACACTGATGCACTGCGTTCAAATGAAATCCTGAGGTTAATTACGAAGATCCCTCACGCAGGGAGCGTGATTGCTTAAATATTCTTCAATAATAATAATAAAAAAGCCTGGGTATTAATAATCTGTTCTTTCACACGGTGTTACTGCCATGCCAGATTGCATTTTTGAAATGTTACACATTGCTTACTTGTATATGCATATCATGTTTGCTTTAGATGCACTGCAGATGTTTCTAATTTCACGATTAACCCAGCTCAACTATAAAGATGGTGATGGATATTTAATGATTAATGTGATTAATACTGTTTATTGATCGTTAAAACTTAATGTAGTGATCTGAATAATCTCAAAAGAGCATTTAAAACATGAAAGGTTATGACTTTAACACATTGCAAGTTTCAAATCAAGTGTAAAATGCATGCACAATGTCACTTTTTTGAGACATGAGGAAAGTATAAGTGAACTAATGAGAGGCTTAAAGCATTCTCTTTCAGACAAGATAAAGTACGGTTACGGTATACTTAGAGGTCAGAGAAGAGATTAGTTGGTGAAACCTTTTATCACTATGCAGCATCACCACAATATAGCCATTTTGCTGAAAAACAAAAGGTTTTAGTAGCTAATATGGAATAACTTTGGGGTAATACACATTGTAGCTAATCTGGTAACACCCCAGCAGGCACACAACATCATTAGATGTTAATATTAGGTTAGATTTAGGTTGTGACATCAGGTGACCAATATTTAATGTCTAGCCAGCGTCTAAGGGCGTTATTTTGATGTCCATGGATATTTGGTTGATTTTAGGTTGTTTAAAAATCCAACATCATGGCAACATCTTAAACCAATGTCATATTAACGTCAATTACTGACATTTGTCAGATATGACAACTAAAATCTAACGTCTGATAGACGTTATATTGGTAACGTCCACACAACGTCAAGCTGTAACATCATTAGATGTTGATATTTGCTTGATTTTAGGTTGGACATTGACGTCGGCCTGACGTTGTGTTCTGACGTCAACCCATTTTTCATTTCCAAACAAAATGCAGCATCCCTACGGCGTTGGGGTACATCAATCTGACATCATGTTGACGTTCTGTGCCTGCTGGGAGTTTATAATACGTTCAAATTAGTCAATGTATTTGCTAACCCTACTGAAAAATCCAGCTTAAACCAGCCTAGGCTGGCTGGCTGGTTTTAGCTGGTCGACCAGCCTAGTTTTAGAGGGGTTTTGTCCATTTCCAGGCTGGTTTCTAGCCATTTCCAGCCTGGTCTTAGCTGGTCAGCTTGACCAGCCAAAACCAACTATGTCCAGCTTAAACCAGGCTGGTCAAGCTGGTTTTAGCTGGATTTTGCTGGTCATTTTCCAGCTTGACCAGCTAAGACCAGGCTGGAACCAGCCTGAAAATGGCCAAAACCCCTCTAAAACCAGCCTGGTCAACCAGCCAACCAGCCTAGGCTGGTTTAAGCTGGATTTTTCAGCAGGGACAAACAAACAATACATTTATTGCTGTATTTGTTCATGTTAGTTAACGGTAGCTAATGAAAATAAAGTTGTTCGTTGTTAGTTCTTGTTAACTCACGGTGCATAAACAAGCATAAATTTGGATTTTACAGTTTTTTCCAACTGCGTACACACAAAATCTTTAATTCTCACACGATTTCTGAAATTTCTCACTCAAAATGCTAAACTACACCTCAAATCTCCAAAACCCGAAGCTATTTCTCAGCCTTGAACTCCATTTTCAATAGCATAAAACTCTTTTGTTCAAAACTCTACACACAACTCTCTACGTAAAACACAAAACTCTAACAGGAATCCACTTGCTTTCCTTTTCCAAACACAACCAATTCACAAGACACTTATTCACAAGGTTGCTCACACACGCTCCTCAAATGTGCAAACACTCATTTCTTAACTGATTACTAACCAATCACTGCTGTTGTCTAGTATAGGCCAAAACTGATGGGACACTGGGCTGTTCTGGTCCAAAACAAAACTGGTTTTCCACCCATCCACAATTTGTAGCTTTGTACCTACCCCATTTCTCCTTTTATAAATCCTAAATTCTAAAAGAATAGAGGAATTCTTCTAAACCTAGAACTGTGAAGTGTATGATAACCAACCCTACGCCCACATGACACTTTTCCAGGCAATGGAAGCTTCTCTCTTGTAGTACACATGTAGTATACCCCATGTCATAGAGTATCAGTTGGGTGACACCTGTTTACTTAGTGTATGACATCAGCCATTCATGAATTGTACAAGTTTTTTACTGTGGGGGAAAATATTTAACCTGCATCATCCAAGCCCTATATATACAGTTGATGTCAGAATTATTGAATAATTCCCCCCCCCCCCCCCAATTTCTGTTTAGCGGAGATAAGATTTTTCAGCACATTTCTAATCATAATAGTTTTAATAACTCATTTCTAATAACTGATTTATTTTATCTTTGCCATGATGACAGTAAATAATAGTTGACTAGATATTTTTCAAGACACTTTTATACAGCTTAAAGTGACATTTAAAGGCTTAACTAGGTTAATTAGGTTAACTAGGCAGGTTAGGGGAATTAGACAAGTTATTGTATAACGATGGTTTGATCTGTAGACTATAGAAGAAAAAAAATGCTTCACATGCTAATAATTTTGATCTTAAAATGGAGTCTAAAAAATTAAAAACTGCTTTTATTCTAGCCGAAATAAAACAAATAAGACTTTCTCCAGAAGAAAAAATATTATCAGACATACTGTGAAAATTTCCTTGCTCTGTTAATCATCATTTGGAAAATATATGACTTCAACTGTATATATATATATATATATATATATATATATATATATATATATATATATATATATATATATATATATATATATATATATATACATATATGTGTGTAATAAATATAAATAAAATAATAGAATTATAAAATAAAATACATATAAATAAAAAATCTTGCAACAGCATGTGTGTTTATCTGCAAATATTTCTGTTCATGAAAATAATCACAAAAGAACCGAAGCTAATATAGTCAGTTCTGATTGAACGAGTCAATAATATTGAATTGAATTGTGTTGTTTTAGCTCATTTTAAATAAGTACTTTAAACAAGCAGCAAAATTCATTTTTTGAGTGTACAGCACAAAAGATTACAGCGTTATTAAATAAGTTTTCAAATAATACTAAGTAACTTAGCATTCACACGTGCAGCACTTAAAGCCAAAACTTAGCTATTTGAAAACGTCGCCTTTCTTATTACCGCATCTAGATGGAAAATCCGGCAAAAGTTAACAAGGGGTCTTCAAGCCTCGGCTTAGAAAATGTTACGTGATGAGCATGTGGGAGTTTTGATGCCTTATCGCTGATCTTCAGGAGAGATCTCCCACACATGTGCCACCTATCTCTGCGGTTCATCCTGTTTGGAGTAAAATATACACCATTATCACGGCTCTCCAGTATGCCTAGACACGCCGCACTCAGACGCTATCCACTGTGGCACGATATGAGAATAACAAACCTACTGGGGAGCTTTCGGTCTAGTGAGCACAAGCTAAAATTATATTTGGCATATACTGTACCCCTACCTAGATGTCTTCAGAGGCATCTTCACCTGCTCAAAATCCACACACCGAACAAGTCTCGATACGTACCTTTCTCCTCTGAGATGTTAGGGATGTCAAACTTCTAATTATTTCCAAATATATATTTTTTCATTTACACTTTTTTTTCTGAAGCACCTTACACTGTACTAGAACCAAACATTTAATCAGGTCTCACATTCCCTGGGAATTAAACCTATGACCTTGGCATTGTGTTCATGCTTTACTTTGAGCTACAAAAACCCGAAAGCAGTGGCTGATTGGAACAGTATATTTGCCTGGGAAAGATATTACCTCTACCCTACTGACAGCCTAGGCTGGTTGGCTGGTTTTAGAGGGGTTTTGGCCTCTTCCAGGCTGGTTTCCAGCCATTTCCAGCGTGGTCTTAGCTAGTCAGGCTGGGAGATGACCAGCTAAAACCAGCTTGACCAGCCGAGCCAGGCTGGGAGGCCAGCCAAAACCAGCTATGTCCAGCTTAAACCAGCATAAGATTTTTTTTATAAATCTCTCAAAGAGTTTATGTTTAAGTACGTAGGTGACATTGTCTGGCTTTCTGAGCCCAAGTACCCACTAACTTTTGCAATTCTCCAGCAGTGACTTTTGAAGATTTGAAGGATACCGGAACTATCCTTAAGCTTAGTCCCTTATTTATCAGGGGTCGCCACAGCGGAATAATCCACCAACTATTCCAGCATATGTTTTATGCAGCGGATGTTCTTCCAGCTCCTGTAAGCACTTGCAAGCTGTGCTCTCATCACGGGGAAATGAAAACAAAACTTTAGTTTTTGGGACATTTAAAAATGGAACACTGACGACCCATGTGTCAGAACAATTCGTCTTCTTCCTCCACTTGTTTGAATTACGGTTGGCAACACAACGTGGCGTCTCTCTGAACACTGTAACAGGTACAGTATAAACAGTCTTCGAAGCTTTATCATGCATATTAATGAAGTTGCATCTCATTGACAATAGAGAGCGCTGATTGGTTAGAACCAAGTCTTTCTGTCAAGGAGGACCCAAACGCAGAATAGACAGGAGAACACAAGGTTTATTTACAGGAGGTAAACAAGGCAACGCAGAAGGACAGTCCACACAATAGTGAAGGGTGATGGCAGGAGAAAAGGCTGGTGAGGGGGGAGACTCAGGACGATACAGAGGGGAGTGTCTTATGGGGGGGGGGGGGGTGGGGGGGCGGAGAAACAGGCTGGTCGGGAAAGGGGAAATTCCAAACTTCAGGCCAAGCAGTCAAGTAGCTAGCCGAACCTCTGGTTTGGGACAGGGCCTAGGCTGTCTAGCCTGGGACTAGACAGCTGGGGAGACAAGAAAATTAAAAGTGCAGGCAAAAAACAAACTAGAACAAAAATAAGAAATATTTAGGAGGGGGGGAAATATAACTCGAAAAAAACAACGAACTAAACAAAACTACTAAAAATTTAAACAAACGGGCGAAAGGAATTAGCTATAGCTTAAAATAAAACAGAAAGCAAAACACAACAACCGGAAATAAAAAATAAAGAACAACAAAAAAAGACTAGGTCCAGACTGGGGCGGAGGAATAGCTGAAAGAAGAAAAATAAATAAACAGAATCCAAAAGGATAAATAAATTCGAGATAAAGATCAAAAGACTAGTACTAGACTAAGGCTAGAAAAAAGAAACAAAACTAGACTGTATAAAAAAACCTCTATCAGGCACTAAACAAGATTTAGCGACAAGCACACAAAAGATAGTATGACGAACCGGCGAGGACAAGTGGAAAATGATCTCATTATGAAGGGAGTAGAGAGCACGAGGAACAGGTGAACATAATTAGACAAACAAGGACTAAACAAGGGGGCGAGGCATAGGAAAACAAGGAGGCGGGACAAGGGGAGCACATGGCCAACACAACAAAAGAGACAACCATGTGCTTATACACAAAGCAAACAAAGAGACATTAAACACAGACAGGAGTGACAGGACTGTAAGGGCTGGATCCTGACATTCTCATGAATTAATGCTAAAAAACTCAACGACGTCACTTTGTACTGGCCGGTACAGACATCTGGTCTCAATGCTGGAGTTTACACAATGATCTCAGGGCCGTGATGCAGCTTCAAAATTTCTTTTCAAACCGGAAGAGCGAATTAGCTTAAAACAATGCAAAACCAACCAATTGTAATGTTTTATTAAAATATGGCTACGTTCACACTGCGAGGCTTAGTCCTCAAATCTGATTTTGCATGGCTGTTCACACTGCTCATAAATGTAGCCAATATCAGATTTGCAGTGTGAACAGATCCTGTTCCTAAACTGAGCCGCATGCGCAAAAGTACAGATACGGACAGCACAAAATGTCTACTTATGCACACAATGTGTGTACTGTATGAAGTAAGCACGTTGTCAGATCATGCTTATGATTATTACTCTTTTCACAGACAACCGTGGTGTATTTCATGAACTGTAAAGGGTTGTTCTGCTACTTCTAATGTGTATTTCGGCATTTGAGACCTAAAATAAGTGAAGTTTAATATCTTAAACTAATTTCGAGAGGAGTATGTGCTCATGATTAACCCAGGTGGCTCATATTAGCTAATCACAACCCTCCAATCAAAGCATATTAAGTTCCTATATATATCCTCTTTTCTCTTTGCAACTATCTTCGTCTTGAAGAAACCCCCCCCCTTCCCCTCCTTCCACCTTTTTTCAGGTGGCCCAGCGACCAGCAGGATTTCCATCGGCTCTGGCTCCTTGCCATAGCATCCGGCATTTCGGGGTGGAGCTGGCACGCGTCCAAAGGGGTTTCCCGGGATCCCCCGGTTTTTCTCAAAGCCAAATAGGCTCTCAAGTCTGTTCTACTAGACATCTCGCTCTAAGGGAGTTCATCTTGGCCTTAGCTGCGGGGGAGCCTTGAGATCGCCCTGAGCTCAATCTCCCCTCGCCCCGCAAAGGGAGGGAGCCCTGGACTCGAGGATCCCTTGAGCTCAGGGCTCTCTCTCCCGGGACAGCATGCCAAACTACTTCGTAAGTCATGAGCTAAGTGTGAACTCTTGAAGTCTCTTGTGATTGAAAACACTGATCATTTGTGATATATGACAATCGCGGAGCATGGCGCTCGGACCAGCGGTGTACTGAACTTGTCAGGCTTAATGAGCAGCCGCAGACTGAACTGTGAAGGCGGAGTTGGTGTATCTCCGTTTGCAGAATTATTTAATTTTACTTCGTTATAAACAGCAGACACGTGCAGAAGGGGGGTTTGGGTGCTCGAGCACCTGTCTTTTTTTTTCTCTCAGAGAGGAAGTTCCCTCTCCTTTGCACACGGATCCCCTATCTGCAACACCCACGATGCTTTGTGATCAACCCGTGCCTCAATCGTTTACCAGATTAGTTAACAAGCACCAGTTTCGCCTTCAAAAATCTTTTTCAACATGAACAACCAACTTTCTGTGGTACAGTAATCGCCCTGTGTGCCATTCTACTATGCTGCTGAGGTGCAGAGCAGGGGTCACCAATCTCGGTCATGGAGAGCTGGTGTCCCTGCAGGATTTGGCTCCAACTTGCCTCAACACACATGCCAGGATGTTTCAAGTATACCTAATAATACCTTAATTAGCTTGTTCAGGTGTGTCTGACTAGGGTTAGAGCTAAAATCTGCAGGACACCGGCCCTCCAGGAACAAGTTTGGTGACCCCTGGTGTAGAGGATGTTTGCAGCACAGAATGATGACGCATGTCGCTCGAAGACTATGTAAAAGTCACATGAAATCCGACATAACCGTTCACACTGCGGTCGCATTGCAAAACATCAGATCTGTGTCTGATTTAAGACTATATATGACAGTGGCACAGATCTGACCTGAAAAGATCAGATTACATGCGGTTTGGGCTGTTCCCACTGTCATCACCTGTCACATGAGGGGGAAAAAATCTGATTCGGGACACATTTGCCTGCGGTGTGAATTAGCTTATGTGTCCTAATAGTATTTTTCGCATCATGGTACATGTATATATGACTGTCAACATCTCAAAACATGTGTTTCGGTGTTCCTCGACTCTTTAAAGCAGGGGTCACCAAACTTGTTCCTGGAGGGCCGGTGTCCTGCAGATTTTAGCTCCAACCCTAGTCAGACACACCTGAACAAGCTAATCAAGGTATTATTAGGTATACTTGAAACATCCTGGCATGTGTGTTGAGGCAAGTTGGAGCCAAATCCTGCAGGGACACCGGCCCTCCAGGACCGAGATTGGTGACCCCTGCTTTAAAGTCACAATGAAACAGAAGTTAAGATTGTCCGTTTTATCTCTATCATGACGTACATCTACTTGAAACTGTCAAGAAATGAGAAACAATTGAATGATTTCATCCTTTGAGAACCAATTGGCTTATTGGAAGAAGCTGCTAAGAAAATGGAAGAAGATTGACGAAGAGCAGAAATGAGACACACAATGATAGCGCCGCCCTAAAGGCATTCCATGTGACCAGAAATGAAGAAGAGGTGTTTTGAAGAGAGGTTATGATATTTCATTAAAATATTGAGGACAAATTAATGTTCACAAAATAATGAAATGCACAGGTACATCGTATAAAACAAGCACTAGTATATAAGTAAAAATAAGAAGAGTGAGTCTTGAATTCATAGGGACTTTGATAGCTGTTCAAATAATTATGGCACACATATATTTATTTTATTTTTTATTTTTTATATATATATAAAACTATTCTGTTTGCAATTTTAGTTTTCAGTGAGAGTCATTGTTACAATTTGGAGAGAAAAAATATATAGTCAGTTTGCTAATATATACCAGTGGTCACAATATTAGTGGAGGGGACTGCAAGGAAGTCGTCTCATTGCTGAGGTTTATCTTGATGCCATTGCTGACGGTTCGGGACTCTGTTGTGGTTGTTCTGGGTGCAGACTCACCCTCAGGTATGTATATGGACCAGATCCATCTGATCATGTTAATCTTGGAACAGGGGAGAGACCATGAGATTTACATGAACGTAAATGCCATTCTTCTTACAATGCAAGTACAATAGGTATCTGGGAAATGCTCTCAGCTCTGTTTGCCCTAATTATCGCAGTCTACAATCCCTAATGGGACTTGAATTATAGGCTTGTGTTATTCTCTTTTGTGTATGGTAAGTTAAAGAGATGAGTCTTTAGTTTAAATGTAAACTGACAGAGTGTGTCTAGCTTCCTAAAGAAAGCAATGAAGACTGTTCCAGAGTTTAGGTGCCAGACAGACGGAAAAAAACAATCCACTGTCTGCAGTTGTTTATGATATTCTAGGTATAATTGACTTTGAATTTTGAGAACAAGTAGCAGTTTGTTTTCTAAAATACATTTTGCATTTCCTACTGTTTCATACACGGATGTCCGTTGTTCATCAGCTGAAACACAGAGATGGGTGGATATTCCAGAGAGTTGGTTTCATCTGGATGCTCCGGTTTCCCCACAGTCCAAAGACATGCGCTATAGGTGAACTAAATTGGTCGAAGTGAATGTGTGTGAATGAGTGTGTATGGATGTTTCCCAGAACTGGGTTGCAGCTGGTAGGGCATCCACTGTGTAAAACATACGCTGGATAAATTGGTGGTTCATTCCGCTGTGGTGAACTCTGATGAAAAAGGAATTTACCAGTTAGATTTCCTTGTTTTGAATCATGTTTTAAATTTACGAATTGGATTTGTCTATTTTTGAATTGTGTTTGGAACTTACATATTAGATTTGTGTATTTACGAATTGTGTTGTGAATTTAGAATAGGATTTGTGTATTTATGAATCTTGTTTTGAATTTACGAGTTGGATTTGTGTATTTATGATTCGTGTTTTGAATTTACGAGTTGGATTTGTTTATTTTTGGATCTTGTTGTGAATTTACGAATTGGATTTGTGTATTTATGATTCGTGTTTTGAATTTACGAGTTGGATATGTGTATTTTTGAATCTTGTTGTGAATTTACGAGTTGGATTTGTGTATTTATGATTCGTGTTTTGAATTTACGAGTTGGATTTGTTTATTTTTGGATCTTGTTGTGAATTTATGAGTTGGATTTGTGTATTTATGATTCGTGTTGTGAATTTACGAATTGGATTTGCGTATTTTTGAATCGTGTTTGAATTTATGAATTGGATTCGTTTAGTTTTGAATCGTGTTGTGAATTTACGAGTTGGATTTGTGTATTTATGAATCATGTTTTGAATTTATGAGTTGTATTTGTGTATTTTTGAATCGTGTTGTGAATTTATGAGTTTTATTTGTGTATTTTTGAATTGTGTTGTGAATTAACGAGTTGGATTTGTGTATTTTTGAATCGTGTTGTGAATTTACCAGTTGGATTTGTTTATTTTTGGATCTTGTTGTGAATTTACGAATTGGATTTGTGTATTTATGAATCTTGTTTTGAATTTACGAGTTGGATTTGTGTATTTATGATTCGTGTTTTGAATTTACGAGTTGGATATGTGTATTTTTGAATCTTGTTGTGAATTTACGAGTTGGATTTGTGTATTTATGATTCGTGTTGTGAATTTATGAATTGGATTTGCGTATTTTTGAATCGTGTTTGAATTTATGAATTGGATTTGTTTAGTTTTGAATCGTGTTTGAATTTATTAATTGGATTTGTGTATTTTTGAATCGTGTTGTGAATTTACGAATTGGATTTGTGTATTTATGAATCATGTTTTGAATTTATGAGTTGTATTTGTGTATTTTTGAATCGTGTTGTGAATTTACGAGTTTTATTTGTGTATTTTTGAATTGTGTTGTGAATTAACGAGTTGGATTTGTGTATTTTTGAATCGTGTTGTGAATTTACGAGTTGGATTTGTTTATTTTTGAATTGTGTTGTGAATTTACGAATTGGATTTGTGTATTTATGAATCATGTTTTGAATTTATGAGTTGTATTTGTGTATTTTTGAATTGTGTTGTGAATTTACGAGTTGGATTTGTTTATTTTTGGATCTTGTTGTGAATTTACGAATTGGATTTGTGTATTTATGAATCGTGTTTTGAATTTACGAATTGTAATGTTAATTGTGTTGTGGGTGTAGAAATTTTATTTTGAAAATTAGTTTTGTATTATTTTGGGGACTGATCTGGCTCCAAAGTTTATAAAATTTTCACTGACAGCCCAAATTTAGCCTCGTGTTAAATCTAAACCATGATGTCTATTAGACATCTTTTAAACACAAAAGTGCCACCGTGTTGCCCAAATGTGACATTATATGAGTATAAATATTTTTAACAAGTATAAATATTTCCAGTTCATATAAATTGCAGTAAATACAAGTATTTTCCAGAAAGTGTTTCAAGTACTCTTGGAACCTAAAAGAAGTTACATATATTTGTAAATAAATGTACATATGAACACATATTACAGGTGTGCAATATTATGATTTATATATTGTATAGTCAAAACTCAAGTCTTCCTATTATTCTCGATAGTTTTTTGTGGTGTAACAAAATACAGTGTTTATAGTAATACTTTTTCAGAATTTGTATACACATGGTATTGCATGACATTACAGGGAACCAGACAGAAACATTGCAGAAAGTTGCAGTCTTAAAAGTAAAATGTTTTCATTTGGCATTTGATTTAGCGATATATATTCATGTTGGACCTGTAAACAAGGATTTTATAAAAATTTACTACATTTCTATTTTGTTAAACTAACATTACACCCTAAGTTGTAAATAAAGTGGGAAATATGATCACATTTGAATGAGACCATGCCTGATTATATACTTTAATATGAAAAAGAGAAATAGTCCTTTACATTTGGTCAGTATATATAAACTTTTAATTAATTGTATTTACAAAAATTGTACTTCTGTGATATGTACTGTTATCAGGATATGGGTTGTCTTGTATTGTGATATGAGATATTTGTCAAATCATTGAGCTATGTTAGGAACAACTGATTATAGTGTGATTATAGCTGTCTATTATATTCAAGTTTTGATATCCAGTGCAAGTTGCAGTTTGTGTAAGTTTTAAACCTGAATGTCCAATGGCTTAGGCAATGTAATTGAGAAAATCTTGACCTTGACATCTTATTAAATGAAAAACGACTGTCCTGCAAATTAGCCTCAACACTCTTGCCTAAGGGTTTCCAGTGGATTCCAGTGAATTAGGGAAGAAACTATAGGCTCTGCTGGACAGCCAGGAGCAGGTTTGGACACCTATGGGATTTGGGGGAACAATCACATCACAGTTTTTCTCAAGAATAATGTGCATTAGCGAATGATACGCAGTATTGTGCACTAAAACAAAATCTGATTTTCTGACTTGCAATCAAGCACTGTGTTCAAAAGTGAGAACCGGAGGAATCAGGAAAAACCGCTTTGAACCGGCTCACTTGATTGACAGATTTCCAGCAGACACACTGAGCTCCTTGAGGCTGAGCAATGACATTCAGTTGGATGAGCCACCTGGTGAACGCAGCCCAATGGGGATTCAACACCGGCCCCATCATGATTAATCACATTGTCGTGGATGACAAATGAACAGCCACCGCTCTAACCCACTTTAAAGTGCACGGGAACCACGGCATTTCAACCCGCAAATGGGAGCAGCCAATTTCTTGCCCTTAAAAACACAGCATTTAACAAGAAACCAGTTGTTCTTTACATGTTCCCCTTAAACTAGTATTGAATAATGTATAACAGCCTTTTCTTCAAGTGCAACGGAGGGGGTTTCTGACTAACCTTGACGCTGAAAGGACGAAGTGTTCCTACAGTATGTACATTCGCATGGACCCACCAACCTTTACTGTAGTGTTGTGACTAGAATTTGAAAAAAGTGCTTTAAGTGTACACTCTAAAATAGGTTGGGTTGTTAAAACCCAATGTTGGGTTAAATATGGACAAAACCAAACATTGGGTTCAAGGGTTAGTTAAAAATATTTTATTATTTACTCACCCTCATGTCGTTTCAATCCCATGAGACCCTCATTTATTTTTGTAAGATAAATTAAGATGTTTTAGATGAAATACAAGAGCTTTTCTGAGCTCGTCTCTCTTCACACTGTAAAAGCAATTAGTTGAAAAATTAGTTGACAAAAATGAGTAAACCAATAGTAAAACTCTTTTGAAAATTGACCGTGTCGCACATTTGAGTAACAGCTAATGGTGGCCATAGGAAAGGCAAATGGCAGAGGATCGAGAGTTCAGAAACGTGTTTAAATCGGTAAAGGAAGAAGCACGCGTCACGTTTTCAACATGGTTTTGGATGCAATATGTGAATAGCTCTCAAAGATTTAGCCTGAGAGATACAGTACAAGCACTGACCCTACTGAAAAATCCAGCTTAAACCAGCCTAGGCTGGTTGGCTGGTTTTAGCTGGTCGACCAGCCTGGTTTTAGATGGGTTTTGGCCATTTCCAGGCTGGTTTCCAGCCATTTCCAGTCTGGTCTTAGCTGGTCAGGCAGGAAAATGACCAGCTAAAACCAGCTTGACCAGCCAAAACCAACTATGTCCAGCTTAAACCAGGCTGGTCAAGCTGGTTTTAGCTGGATTTTGCTGGTCATTTTCCAGCTTGACCAGCTAAGACCAGGCTGGAAATGGCTGGAAACCAGCCTGGAAATGGCCAAAACCCATCTAAAACCAGCCTGGTCAACCAGCCAACCAGCCTAGGCTGGTTTAAGCTGGATTTTTCAGCAGGGGATCTATAATAGATAAGTGATTACAAGCAGCACGTGGCGATTACAAGTTACAACACACTATTAAATACATATTTTGCAAACTACAGAAAACGAGGCAATAATTTTAATTACACTTACATGTTACTGACAAAGTCCCTGTAAGAGACTGAAAAAGACCCATACATAATAGTCCCTGCTTTTCCTTCCTTTAACAGCAAATGGCTGACGAATCCTGCGTTGCAGCATAGGTTATTGTCTCAATCATCACAACACAGCGCTAGGTTGGCTATACTGTGCAATTGTTGTGAAAATGAACTTTAACCCTTTATTTCCCACAGCTAAATCTCCATCCATCAGTGATCGTCATCTTCACGTCATGATCAATCACGTGATTCCCCACACTCTGCTAGTGTCTGAAGGGAAAGGCCCGTTCACGTTTTACCGGATCTGGCACTACATATTTGGTGATATACCGCATCATCGTCGATGCGTTCAGGCAAAAGATCCGAACCCAACACGATTCATTTATTCGACTCTGAGTCGACTACTTTGTTAAAGAAATAGTGAGTTAACCAATAGCGATTAGTTGACTTTGCTTTAAAAATTGAGTAGCTTCATTGCCTTAAATTTATAAGGTAAATGAACTATGTTCATAATTATAAAAATTAAGTTGTCAACTCAACAATTCCAAGCTTTAACAGGTTTACTCACTTTTTTAAGTAAAGTCAATTTGTCACTTTTAAAGGCTAATTTATACTTCTGCATCAAGCGCACGTGTAGCCCTTGCCATGGTTGACGGAGACACTGCCATGCACCTCTCAAAAAATTGAAGTACACGTCGCAACGACACAGCACAAGCTCTGTGATTGGTCAGCTTGGTTGCGGTAACTAGTGTGGGCGGTGCTGAGAGCCACGAGCCAAAAGCCAGGGTCTGTCAATGTATTGGGTTGTGTCAGTGCCCTTGGCAAAGGTAACTTGCACTTCTGTGATGGCTGAAAAGTACACAGAGATTTGAAAGCACAATATGCTGCCTTCTTTTCATGGGATGCCCATGCATATTTCAACAAGACAATGCAAAACCACATTCTGCACATATTACAAAGTCCTGGTGGCGGAGGAAGAAGATAAAGGTACGTGATTGGCCTCCCTGCAGTCCCGACCTGTCTCCAATAGAAAACGTGTGGCGCATTTTGAAGCGCAAAATACTGTTGCCCATGTTAAGAGTTGTTTGCAGGAAGAATGGGACAAAATTATCCCGGAAACTGTCTTTAGTCCCTTAACATATTTTAAGGAATATCAACTTTACAAAGTGGTAAATGCTTTACTGTTCCAACCAAAATTGGAATACATGTTTATTTGAAAAATAAATAAATAAATAAATAAAAATCACGAGGAACACATTAAATAACGTTATAATGTTTCAAGAGTTCACACTTAGCTGATGATTCATCAATAGCTTGTTTGGCATGCTGTCCCGGGAGAGAGCCCCGAGCTCAAGGGATCCTCGAGCCCGGGGCTTCCTCCCGTTTGCAGAGCGAGAGGGGAGCCTGAGCTCGGTGGATCTCAGAACTCCCCGTCTGCAGTAGCTAAGGGAACACTTGAGGAAAAAAGGAGGCTAGACAAATGTTTCATTGTTATGCATGATGTTTATATTTGGATGGTGGGAGGAAGCCGGAGAACCCGGGGAAAACCCACGCGGACACGAGGAGAACATACAAACTCCTCACAGAAACACCTACCGACCTGGCAAGACCAGGGTTGGCAGTGTTCTTGCTGTGGGGCTAACAGTGCTAACCACTGGGCCTCCATGCCGCCCGATCTATAGTAAAGGAGGAGAATGGGGAGGAAGGGGGGTTTCTTCCAAACGAAGATAAAGTGGACTGAAAACTGTGGTTATTTATAGTAGCTTATGGCTCGTATGATTGGATGATACTGATTAGCTTAATACGAGACCGGCTGTGATAAATCATAAGCACATGATCCTCTCGAAATTAGTTTATTAATAAACCTCACTTATTTTATTGTCTGCAATGAAATACAAGTCAAGGTAAATTTAGAAATCACTTATTTCTTTTGTTTTCTTATTTGCCTTTTCCATACTGTTCCAACTTTTTCTGAGTTGGCATAGTATATTATTGTATATAGGTTTTAAACATTTGTGTAATTTTTCAGAAATTCAGAATTGGTGTTCACATCATGCACTGGGGCATTAACCTTTTTTTACTGTTTTCCAGTTGTATTCACTGTTTCGTTGTTGTTTTTGATGTCAGATATGGTATAATTTGCAGTTTAATGACACCTGGAATTAATATTCTACCCAACATGACAACCCTAAAAGTGTCATGTCATAGATGATGTCAAAATCCATGTCAAAATGATCCCCATTCACAAAAATCTTCAAAAAAATAATAATTGTCCAGAATGCCGTCTGTTTAATCTGGTGCTCACATCACAAGGACACATGAGCAGCTGTTCAACTCAATAAATGAACTAATCTGAAGGGAACACTGAGCCAAGCTCTCATCTGAATCGCATTGCAGTGCATTATTGTGATATATTCCTTTTTAAATGACATGTTTACCAAGCGAGAATAGTTTGTGTCGCTCCTCTGGTGATTCAACCACTTGTATTGTCACACACTGTGTTGATGAAACCTGGCTGCAGTCTTCCTGCTCTTGTCTCCAGCAAAGATTCATAAGCATTTCAGAAGCAGCCAGTTGGTCTGTATCGCTGTCTGCATGAGCGCACATGCTTTGGCTTGTCAAAAGGAAAGAAAAAAGAAGAAGAAGAAAATCCACACAACAGGCAAACAGACTGCTCAAAACTCTCTCTTGCGCATAAAAGAGGTCAGTGCCGCTTCCCGCAGGCTGACGGACGCTTCTGCTGACATGGCCCAGGTGCTGGAGGAATCACCTGGACAGGATTCGGACATCTGATTCCTCCAGGCAGCTGCTCCTTTGGATAATGTGATAAGCTTCAAGCTGGTATACCTACATATGAAGTTGAAGGTAGAAGATGTTAGCATCAGCATTTTGACAGCATAAACAAAATTTGCTTAGTCATATACAGTTGAAGTCAGAATTATTAGCCCCCCTGTATATATATTTTCCCCAATTTCTGTTTTTTTCCAACACATTTCTAATAACTCATTTCTTTTATCTTTGCAGTAATGATAGCACAATTTTATTTTTGTTCAAAAGTATTTTTATTGAACATGTTAGAAATGAAACATACAATACAAATAGATTTTCACTTCTTTTTTACACAGCAAACAAAACCCGTCACATATACATTTAGGTTCTATAAAATCTATAAGTAATATTAAGATAAAATACAAATAAATAATATTATTAAGTAAAACATATTTTACTCTCATATATAAAAGGAAAGAAAAGGAATATGAAAATAATTTAAAAAAATAGCACAGAAATGTTCTACTCTTCTAAAATGACTGAGGCGTCTATTTTCTTTATGTGATCTAAAACTGGTTGCCAGGTGAGAAAACATTTCAGTACAACCTCTTAAAGTATATCGTATTTTTTCTAAGGTCAGGTGGTGTAGGAGTTCCATAAGCCATTGCTTAAACGGCACCTATGGTAAAAAATCTACTTTTCGAGCTGTTTGGACAGACATATGTGCATGTATGGTGTATAGAGCGTCATATTGGGGTGATATAAGCACACCCAGTGCTTTTTTTTCAATTTAACAACATAAACGGTGGACCAATTGGAGCTGTTTTCAAAATCGACCGCAACTTTACGTAGGAGAGCGGTCTCCCAGCCCACCAATATTGATTGACAGGCGCGTCATCATATCCTCAGTTTGTTGATTCACGTCCGCCATTTTCAGTGTGAGTCGAAGCGATATCACTAAAGGAACACGCTAGCTCTATTTTTAGATGCAAGACTCATTGGGCTCAACACAAGATCAATATTCTCCACATTATCGCTCTAATCGGAATTATTGGTTGTGTCTTTAGATAGGTTTGCAAACATGTGTACTTCTCATTGAGTCTACCTTATACTTCAGTCGTTTGCATTTCTTGCGATCCCAGAAGCTCCCTGTGATCTTAACTAGCATGCGTTTTAGAATTCTAAACATAGGTTTCTATCAGGGTACACTCAAGTCGACGGCTGGGTGCTGCGGACTGCTGCAGAAACCTATGTTTAGAATTTAAAAACGCGTGGTGCGACGATTCGGGACTCTTCATGTCTCTGCCGTGCTACAGAGAGTGTCTGGTGTGCCGTGTCGCGGCTTCGAGCGGCACATCCGGTGCCTCAGTCAAAGTTAATTCAGCGTGCGTGGTTATTAGTTTCTGTGTACAAGCTCGGCACTTGAAATTAGCACACAGTTGGCTGTAAAACTATACAAAGACACAAATGATTTTGTACTCTCTGCTTGGTCTGTGTCAGAGTCGTACATGTACGACTGAATGGTGATCCTCTCTCTCCTTCTCCGTCTGCCTGTCAGACTGTTGCAAACGCAGAGCAGGTGAGCTCCCTTGTTACGTTGGCGGGAAGCCGAAACTAATCTACATGTGAAGCAACACACCCCTAAATCAGCGAACTTGACACTTTTTAACACATTATAATAAAAAAATCTGAATAAAAAGCATACACAGCGCCCTCTGGTGGATTTGGGAGAACAAAAATAAGTGGTTTAAACACAGTTATGGGGCAACAATCTGTGAAAATAACCAGCTTCTTATGGTTAAAATCTATTAATTCTATTGTTATAATCACACTTGATAAAACCTGTCTGCAGAAACACTTTGATTGACATTCTCCCTTTGTACGTGTCATCACAGGGGCAATCTCCGCCCACTAGTGACCATCTCTCCCTCATTAGCATAGGACATTAGTCTTGTTTTTGAATCATCCACTATGCTGACTCATTGGCTTTTTTAGCCCCGCCCTGTTTTGAAAAGAGCACAATCTCATTTGAAGTTAAAGCTGAAACTTCAAATACACACTCAAGGGACATCAGAGACTTATTTTATCTTGTAAAAACGGGCCTAATCGGTCCCCTTTAAGCATAAAATCACAGAATATTTTTTTATTTTGGAAAACAATAACTTATCTAGGTATGTGTATCTTTTTATGAATGATTAGATATTTGTACTGTAAAGCTAATAATAATAATCATACATGTACAATAAGTTAATTAGATACAAAGAAATAAGCAAACAAACAATAAATGCAGTGTAATTATCAAATAAATATAGTTTTCAACAATGTTTCCAACATTTCTGAAGTACTGTTATGTTAGGCTATGTATTTTTTTCCATAACAAGATTTTTTTCAGTTAATAGTTAAAAATATAAGCCAATTAATTGTTTTTATTTGGAAATATAAATATATATATATATATATATATATATATATATATATATATATATATATATATATATATATATATACATATATATATATAGAGCATGTTTACCCATTTACATGATGACCCATTTGTAAGGATATAGTTAGCTTCATTTAGCTTTGTTCTTCCTTTCATGACCATATAAGAACAGACCTGCGACCCAGTTTTTGGGTCACGACTCACCTAAAAATAGACGCATTTGGCAGGCGATCTGATCCAAAACGACTTACATTAGAATCAAGGTTTGCATGTTATCAGTTCATGCCTTCCCAGGGAACTGAGTCTGTGACCTTGGTGTGGCAAACACCATGCTTGACTGTGTTAATTACAGAAATGCTTGGGGTCAGTCTCTATTTTTGAAGTGGACACACCAAATAGAGAGCGTCCCATATTATAATGAAACAGCAACTGCACTTTATTCAGCTTACACACTCACTTGAGTTCATTTCAGTTTACCTGCATGTTTTTGGTTGATGATTTCAGGAAATGGCTGTCATGCATTGTCATTTACAACTGACAAATGACCTAAATATTGGTAATACCTTCCAATAAGGGGTAACACTTCATAGTTTACAGTTATTGTTTTAGGGTTATAGTTTTAGACCAAACAAAGTCACATTAAAGAGTCAAAAACAGGGCAGAATTTAAAAAGAGGTCAGTTTTTGACTCTTCTATAGCATAAAAATACCACAATATGTTTGCAGTTATTTAAGAAACATGCTAAGTGAACATGTTTATTTGAAAAACAGCTAAAGTCAGTTTATTTATTTATTTATTTATAAATTGTAGGTTCTGTGCTAGAATATCTTTCTTTGTTTTGGACTCTACAACCAGCCCACTGCTAGTTTACCTAATTATATTCAGTGGTGTAAAGCACAAATACTCAAATTACCGTAACTGAGTAGTTTTAGTTACTGAGTAGTTTTGAAAAAGTGTACTTTTACTTTCCCTTGAGTACATTTTTAGTGGGGTATCTACTTTTACTCTACTACTTTCCTTCAACCTGCAGTCACTACTTTATTATTTCCTGTCTATGGGGATTAGAAAAATCAGCCCTGGGATTTGTGTCCAATCAAATCTCACATATTACGTAAATCCCATCATAATGAACTACCTCAAGACATGTGCGCTTTATAATTGCAACTGTTTAGAAGCACTAAAAGTGTCCAAGAAGATGTTCAAAACCTTTACACGTATTGACCCAGAGACTGTTTAGATGCATGTCACTGATGAGAAGATGAGGCCGAAATAGCCTTAAACACCCAGCAGGCACAAGACGTCAACATGACGTCAGATTGACGTTGTACCCCAAAGTCATGGGGACGTTGCATTTTGTTTGGAAATGAAAATCAGGTTGACATCAGAACTCAACATCAAGCCATCAATGTCCAACATCCAACCTAAAATGAACCAAATATCAACATCTAATGATGTTGCAGTTTAACGTTGTGTGGACGTTACCACTATGACGTCTATCAGACGTTGGATTTTGGTTGCCATCCCTGATGAATAAATGTCAATATTTGACATCAATATGATGTTGGTTTAAGATGTTGGCTCGATGTTGGAAGTTTGTTCACTTTCTAACAACCTAAAATCAACCAAATATCAACGTCATTTGATGTTGTTATTGAACATCAAAATAACGTTGTCCTAGAATTTTGGTCACCTGACAGCACAACCTAAATCTAACCTAATATTAATGTCTTATGACGTTGTGTGCCTGCTGGGCAATAACTAGATGCACTACAGAATGTTACGTTTACACACATCCACAAATTACATGTACACGCATCAGCTTTTTACAGCGTAATACTCACTACTCTTGAGTACTTTTGAAAGGGCTACTTTTTATTCATACTTTAAGTAATATTTACAACAGATACTTTTACTCTACTTGCACTACATTTTTGGGCAAGTAATAGTACTTTTACTTGAGTATGACTTTTCTGTTCTCTTTCCACCACTGATTATACCTCTCCAGGTTGCCTTATGCCTCATTCACACTAGCAGCAACTTTGTAGCTGCCTGTCGCTCTGGGTGGTGATTGGCCGCAAATGCAGATCTGTGTAGGTCTACAGCACGGAGAATACAACCCGCCTCTGAGCGAGCAGAGAAAGAATCTACTGGTGCTTCTATTGGCCGTCGCTCAAGAAGGCCGCTCTTCATTTGCATAAAGTTGAAGGATTCTCAACTTTGTCGCATCGCTCGACACACCGACCTGGTCACCAATGATCGCTGTAACTTGTGTAGACGGAAGTCGGCGGAAGTAGCTCACTCACCATTGAAATGAACGGTTGCTTGGCGCTTTGCCACCGCGAGTCGATCGTAGTGTGAAAGAGGCTTTAGTGGTAAACACAACATATTTCATTTCAGTCTTGAAGGCTGCCTCAATGTATTTAGCTGCGCCCCAAAATGCGACCTCTGGAGGACATTTGAAGCCTTTAAATATGTATTTTTTTTAATTAAAATATCCAAAAATGTAAGACGTTACAAAAACACATTACAAACACTTCGGTTTAAGTAACAATTTACATAATTTACTACTGGCGCATTACCTAAATGCTTCTTAATAAGATATGTGCTGTTTATTAGTACTTATAATGTATGATCTTATTCTACATCCCTAATTCTACCCAATATCTAAACCCTACAACTACTTAACTATAAATAAGCAGTTAATTAGTAGTTTATTAGTGTGTTATGACTTGTGGTTTTGATTTTTGGATCTTTACGATCTGCGTATTTTGTTTTGTTTACTCTGTCTCTCACTTTTTACATGTGCATGAACTTTTACAACTCTTCAAACCTTCATTCGGACACCACTTTT
Organism: Danio aesculapii; assembly: GCF_903798145.1. Taxonomy (NCBI): domain Eukaryota; kingdom Metazoa; phylum Chordata; class Actinopteri; order Cypriniformes; family Danionidae; genus Danio; species Danio aesculapii. The sequence goes on from NC_079455.1 coordinate 3,702,362, forward strand.
GTATTGAATTTGAATGGTTTGCTATAGTTACATTGTGCGTTGTTTGTTGTATTGCTAGTGTTTGTTTGACAGGGTGTTTCCGATCAGAAATAAATATGTTTGTTGTATTTTTGTAGTTATTTGTTACTGTTCTGAGATCTCCCTGTTATTGACCACTGCCTGTTTAAAGACATTGAGTAACATTTGTGATTCTGGATTATACGTTTTGGACAACTTGTATACATTGTATATACTTAAATTTTTGTCATTTTAAGGTAAGTAGGGGACTTGACGTCATTTTATCTGTTTGTATTGTTTATTTGTTACTCATATTATTTAGAGTTTAAATGAATTTAGTTATTTAACAAAAGGTGTGTTTTGTTGATTATTTTGGCCTGAAGATATTCCCATTAAAACCAATTCAAGAATTCACACTTAGATATCGTTTGACAAACGTTAGCAGGTTTGGCATGCTGTCCCAGGAGAGAGCTCGGAGATAGTTGAGCCCAGGGCTCCCGCCTGGTCAATAGAGCATGTAAGGGAAGTACGAGATCAGGTGGTTCTCGAGAGCTCCCCACGGTAAAGGAGGAGAAAGGGTGGATGGGGGGTTTCTTCTGAAAAAACGAAGGTAAGGGAGTAGTTCTAGCTAGGCTACTTATAGTGAGTTTGGATTAATCTAATTGGCTAACTAATAATTGTAGACGGGTGACCAGCTGCAGTCAATCATATCACGAGCTCCTCTCGAAATTAGTTTAGTATTTACTTCACTAAATACTTTCACTCTTGTCATATATCTCTGCTTTGACACATACTTTATATAATCAATTTATTTCATTCATATTTTCACAATCGCAATAACCTCAATCGAATTTCGGATAAGGCTTAATAGTAGTTGTATTATAAGCTAAAAGTCTTAATAGTTTGTTAATAGCGTAAATTGCACATTAAAATAAACTGTGACCCAATAAGTTTAGTATATTTAACCTAACATGGTCAAACAATGAACAATACATGTATTCATTAATCTTTGTTAGTATGAGTTAAAGGAAATAAAATCATACATTGTTAGTTTGGGTTAACTCACAGTGCATTAACTAATGCTAACAAGCATGAATTTGGAAACTGATCAATAAATGCTCTACAAGTATTGTTCATTATTAGTTAATGTCAATAAGTATGTATACTAATAACTAATATAAATAATTATTGCAAAGTGTGAGGCGACACAGTGGCGCAGTAGGTAGTGCTGCCGCCTCACAGCAAGAAGATCGCTGGTTTGAGCCTCGGCTGGGTCAGTTGGCATTTCCCCCAAATCGGTACAGGTGAATTGGATAGGCTAAATTGTCTGTAGCGTATGAGTGTGTATGGATGTTTTCCAGAGATGGGTTGCACCTGGAAGGGCGTCTGCTGCGTAAAACATGTGCTGGATAAGTTGGCGACCCCGGATTAGAAAATGAATGAATGCAATGTGTGACCTACATACTATACTTGGACCTACCTAAAACTTTTATATTCTTCTTTTGCTGTACTGCTAGCACTAGTGTTTTCTTCAGCAAACGCAAAATGTGTTATATCCCCGCTTTTGTTTTTGTGAAGTTAAGCTGTCAGAAGCCCCTGAACAGTGTATATTAGCACCATATGCAGCCTTTAGGGCTACATAAATCACAAAGTTTACCTTTGACAAGTTAAAAACAGATTTTTTTTTACCTGACAGTGCATGTCTGTGTAAAAGTAATCCATGATAACCACTGGGATATTCTGAAAGCTGTTCAGCTTAGGCAAAAACAAAGGTGCTATATTTGTGTTTGCACAAGGGCGAGCTTCCAGAACTGTTTGTCCGTGTAAGACAAAATACAAGAATCCTACTAGTGCAACATGTGCCTTGAAAAAGCAAGAGATAACAGGGTTCATCAGTGCCACATGGACGTCCAGCTGCGACCTCCACCAAAAACATGACAAGTCCATTTACACGTCCTAGAGAAGCGTTCCCCAAACAGACCCGACTTATTCTCTGATGCCACTCCAAACCCTGCAAGGCCGAAGATGTGTATGATGGATGTCAGGTGTCCTTCTGCTCAGGCCAAACAAAGTCACTTTAAAAAGTCAAAAAGAGGGCAGATTTAAAGTTTGAGATCTGTAGGCCGCCAGCCCAAAACAGTCTGTCTTTACAAGCCAAACTATTTAAACAGCAGGGGCAATTCAACATGCTGTTTACAGCTTAAAGGTGCTGTATGTAAGTGTTTAACTCTTCTAAAGCGTAAAGACAACATATGTTTGCAGATGTTTAAAGGGCCACGAAATCCCACTGTCTCAGCAGGGTGTTTTTACACCTCTTGTTTGAAATAGGTCGTGTCCAGCTCTGTTTAGGTGGGAGTGTTGGAGGAGGGAAAGAGGGAAGGGTTTGCATAAAAATGGGAGTTTCTGTTTGGGCACGTGCTGATTTTCACAGAAGCAAAACAAACAGACACGGGAGAAAAACAGTGACTGTGTTTACAAATTGTGTGACTGTGTAATCAAATTGTTTGCCAAATTATTTATTTTGTTGACTTTAACTGCAATTTAACAGCAATTTCACTTTAATTCGGGAACATTTCATCCATGGCCCCACGTGACAAAGATATTGGATGCGAGGAATTGCTGGAAGAGTGAAGTTTTAATGGAATGTTTGATACTGCACGGCGAATGGGAGAAATAAAAACCCTCCGCATTTCTCGGTAACGTCAATAGGTAGCGTCAGAAAGCTGCGTGTCTAGGCTATCCTGTCCCAAAATGCAGCGAAAATCCTACATGACGGTAATGGTTTAAATAAGGTGTTTACATGTTTACATTCGGAGAGCAGCATTTACAGTGGATCTTTCGGTCCATATTGTAGTGATATTAGCATACTGTAAACTTAGTAACTAAATAATTTTGACTAAGGTTTGTCTTTAAAACTGAAAGAGTACTGCTGACGATACGAACTAACTTTGCCATCTGAATAAACGAACAAAGAACACTGATCACACACACTTACCAAATCTGTAGAAACAGGACAATCAACACCAACTAGAGCCGCGTCTTTATTAAAAGGAGACAAGCAGCAAATCCGGATTTCACCATTTCCAGATGCGTAAAGATCTCGGGTAAATGTTCCTTACAAATGTATTTCTGTCACGTGCCAATTCTTGTTCTTCCACTTGTTTTGGCAACACTACACGGCGTCTCTCTGGTAAAACAGGTAAAAACATCGATGTCTTTGAAGCCATCATGCATATTAATGAAGTTGCACCTCATTCACAATAGAGCTCGCTGATTGGTTTGAACCAAGTCTTTCTCATGAATTGATGCTGCTCACTTAGAGACATCACGATGTACTCGCCGGTACAGACATCCACTCTCCACGCTGGATTACAATCAAGAATCTAATTGCCGTGACGCAGCCTTTTGCCATTTTCATTTTGTTTTGCCAAAGTGGAGTCATTACCATATTTATTAGGGGGAGGAGGCAGGGAGGAGTTTTGCGTTCGTTCACGTGCGCTCAGTTTCACGTTAATTCAGATGTACAAAGATAATATGCGAGGGAATATGCGTTCATACATCTGAATTTTTTACTGCGTACGCATATTTACAGCTTCGTCAGTACGCAATGTTTTAGTATGAATTCAACGCAAGTCTTTGTACATGAGGCCCCTGGTCTCATTCACTTCCATTAATTTTTAGATGTTTAAAACAGCTGCTTCTTCTTATATTATTCTACTTGGACTGTATAGTCATGTAAACACTTGTTTGTAGAGCAAGTAGTTTGATCGTTTTCTGACGTTAAATATTCCTAGTCATTTCTCCCATAGGCGACTGAACAGTTCTAAAACAATCGCAAAAACGAGCGCACGTCCGCATTGTAGAATAAGGTCAATATAATTATTTTTATATCGTTTTCCTTATTTTTGTCCTCGGCTGATCACATGCCTGCTTTCTGCAGACTTGAACTTTTCCAGATGTGGTGTTTGCGCATGGTAAAACTGTTACTATTCCCACATTCCTCTAGCTCAAGCAAACGACACGACCTGTCAAAACTAAGGTCATTCATTTTATTCCCAGGGAATGCAAGAACTAATAAAAATGTATACCCTGAATACAGCGCCAGATGGATAAAAACGTCTGCCTGCTCTGTGCTCATCTTCCGCTTCCTCTACTCCCTTTGCAGATGTCAGTTCACATCACAGGTTCACATTCTGACATTATCTTCAAATACGAATAGCTGTCATCATGTCAGAGAAAAGATAGTGGCTGTTGGAAAACAACTAAAATTATGGTTTTATATGACAAAACAGTTCAACATGGTGACCACACTGATTAATGGCAAAGTGTCTAAATGTGAAACACCATTTTTGCTTTTTTAACCCCATACAAAACTACTTTTAATATTGAGAAATACAACATGCAAGCTGATTTTGGACCAGCAATGTGAAAAATATGTGGTGTCAAACAATGCAGTGTTGTTTTATTATTTAGCAACAGACCACCAGTCTCAGAAACTCACAGTGAATGAATTAAACATTACCACACAACGACATAATGCATATTATACAGTTGAAGTCAGAATTATTAGCCCCCTGAATATTTTCCTCAATTTCTGTTTAACGAAAAGAAGACTTTTTCAACACATTTCTAAGCATAATATTATTAATAACTCATTTCTAATAACTGATTTATTTTGTTTGCAATGATGACAGTAAATAATATTTGACTAGATATTTTTCATGATAATATTCAGCTTAAAGCAGGCATGTCCAAGCTCGGTCCTGGAGGGCCGGTGTCCTGCAAAGTTTAGTTCCAACCCCAATCAGACACACCTGGGCTAGCTAATCAAGCACTTACTAGGCTTTCTAGAAACATCCGTGCAGGTGTGTAGAGGCAAGTTGGAGCTAAAATCTGCAGGACACCGGCCCTCCAGGACCGAGTTTGGACACCCCTGGCTTAAAGTGACATTTAAAGGCTTAACTAGGTTAACTAGGCAAGTTAGGGTAATTAGGCAAGTTATTGTATAACAATGGTTTGTTTTGTAGACAAAAAATAATGCCAGTTTATCTAACCAACCTTCTGTCTCGCTACAATCCAACCCGTTCTTTAAGATCTCAAAACTTCTCAGGGCTTCTGGTAGTACCCAGAATAGCAAAGTCCACTAAAGGAGGTCAAGCATTCTCATTTATGGCTCCTAAACTCTGGAATAGCCTTTCTGATAATGTCTGAGGCTCAGACACACTCTCGCAGTTCAAAACTATATAAAAGACCTATCTTTTTAGTAAAGCATACACACAATGCATCACGTAACTGTAGGATGCGCGAGTGTGCTCCATGCAGGAAAGTGGGCTTAACAACCACCTGTTTTAATACACCAGGCATTTTGTTTGAAAAAACTTATAGGCGAATTACCGGTTTGTAAACATTCAGGATGCGCGCATCGAGGTTGAAGAAAAAAACCGGGAGCATTTAAAGCGAGGAAATGACATCCGATGCGGTAGAGTTTGTTGTTGTATTAGAGATGTTATATTGATTACATATTATATATATTATTTACATAATGCTTTCAGTGTATTATAACAGCTTGTCACCCAGTGATAAGCACAGTTGTTCGGCAAAATTAACGTTAAAGTGAGCGGCGTTCGTCTGACAGGTCTATTTGCGATAGCACCCTTCCAATAGATATTGGATAAGACGAAATGGCCAAGCATCCAGCCCCAAATATACAACTATCTCATTGAAAGTCCAAATGATTTTACAAGAGAGAAGATAAAGGCCTACAAGTCTTTGGATGCCTACAATTGTGTTCCGTGTGGTCATGTGCAAGAAATAATGTTCCATGATTACCAGTTTCAAAACTTTGTATGCTAAAAACCGAGGTTTTGCCTAGCCAAAAATAAGGAAAGAAAACGGAGCCATACAAGGCCTGGGTAATCATCAACAAGCAAAACAACTGCATTCTGACAGCGAACTGCACTTGCACGGCAGGGTATGTGACCTTTTTTTACATTTCATTCTAAGCATTCAGTGTCCGCAGTTTAATTCACCATATTTAACTGTTTTTGCTGAAATCATTGCTGCAATCAAAAATGAGTAATGTGTATGATTCAGCATAGCGTGTCGAGCATTTTTAATTAGGTCTTCACTCCATTCAGCTCTTCTGATGGCTGTTAGCCAACAACGTCTGCGGTTGGCACTCTTCGATTTTGGCATCCTACCGCACAACACGACATGTTTGCTATTGCAACTTCTGGGAGACTTGAGGAATGGGAATGCTAGGTTGCTGCCAGAAGTGGTGATAGTGAGACCAGCAGAGGGTGCTCAACCTGCTTGAGGTCTTTCAGATGAGATTTTAAACCAAGGTCCTGACTCTCTGTGGTCGTTAAAAATCCCAGAATGTCCTTCAAACAAAAAAGTAAGGGTTTAACCCGGCATCCTGGCCAAATTTGCCCACTGGCCTCTTTCCATCCCCATATCATTATGGGCTTCATCACTCTGTCTTCTCTCCACCAATCGGCTAGTGTGTGTTGTGCGGTCTGGCGCAATATGGCTGCCATCACATCTTCCAGGTGGATTAGGAGATTCCACCGAAAATGTGTAAATAAAGTGCTTTGAGTGTTCAGAAAAGTGCTATATAAATGTAAGGACTTAATATTATTATTAATATTCAAATAATTTTTAGCATAAAAGAAAAATGTTTGACTTTTGGCTACTGCCAAAAAAAAACCTGACTACTTTTGTTGACTAGTGTCACAAATATTAAATGTAAAATGATTAGATTTTAATTCAGGATTGAAAAAACCAGACACGTTATTTTAGCAACCTTAGAAAATTTCCAAACAGAAAAAAACCCTATAATCCAGAAGTTTTAGAACAACCTAAGGTGAACAATTTCCAGAGTGAAGATTGATTTGAAGACAGGATGATAAAAACTGCATTGGAAAAACAATACCAGAGGCGAAAGACATCACAGTGGTAAAGGTGAGAGTCTGAACATCTATTGAACAGAACTTTAAGACATATCAATAATATTTGCTACTGTTGCCAGAAAGTTTAGTATTCCTTGCATCTACAAAGCATTGATGCACATTAATGTCACCCTGAAAAGAGTGACCAATTTGTAGTCTTTTCATACACACAAACACAAATGAGTTTCTCCTACAATGCCAGTATAAGTGATTTTTTTTTCACCCATTTCATCACGTCTCAGAGAAGAGTAATAACATATCTCTCCTCAACAAGCCGCATAATTTAATGCAGGCTTGTGTACCATTCAAATTTGAACAGTGGATGGTTTTTGGATTTGAGGCACAGGTAATAAGAGGGTGCGTAATTGTAATTCAAATTTAAACATGATGAAGTCGAATTGCAACATATTAAATGGCAGATTTGGAGGCATCATTTCTGTCTGTAACCAAAATGATGCAGGGAGGCACTGTAGTGATCAATGGCTTACTTATTCTCTTTGAAGTTTCACATTAACGGCATCTCAGCGGCATAATGAAATTACCGGCAAAGTCATTTCAGGTTAATTCACTGAGTATTTCCTTTAAAAACAGAGCAGAAAAAAAATGTAACCGTCTTCCATGCTAGAAACTGGGGTTTGAATCTCAATCAGAAACAAACCTGCCAACAATCTCATTTTTACTGGAAGTCTCCCGTATTTCACATACATCTCCCATCACTCTCTCGTTTTTATTTCTCCCTGGAAACTCCCGTAATTTGTATGGCCCAATCTTGTTACGAAAAATGGCCATGTTTGTCAAGTTGCCAGATCTTGTATGAAGCAAATCACCTCACACAATTGATGAAACTTTCAATCATAGGCTCATTCTGAAAACGTAGGCCTATATACATTTCTGGAGATCACAAATTATGTAGCCAGAAGTACGTATGGCTGCATTTCGTCTTTAAAACGAATTCTACGGTGCAGTATGACGCAGTTTCTTTTCACACTTACTAGCTGACCACTTACATCCATAGGGATGGCTTTCCTGTGGTTTTGTCCAGTGGTTTGCAGCATACATCTGCAAACTTGAGATGCAGAGAAGAGCTGACCACAACGATGAAGTTCGAGTCCAGCGAAGAACAGTTTCAGAAAGCAGGTAAGACAAAAACAAAAGTCAAAAAAAAGGAAATAAGTAAATAACAGGGTTAAAATGTGGTAAAATCTGAAAACGTGGTAAAAAGTAGGAGCATTCATTTTTCTGGATAGCTTTTCAAAACACTGTCGTTTGGGTTTAGGGAAGTGGGTGGGCGGGTCAATCTGTGGTTTTTATAACACTATCGGTTGGGTTTACGGAAGGGGGTGGGTGGGGTTATTGGTCGGTCAGTCAGTCAGTCAGCCTTTGGTGGATTTATGCAAGAAGAGCACTCGCGAGAGAGATCTGAGATCTCAAAATCGTGGATTTGCAAAAACAAAAACATACCTCCTGGGATGTATTTGGCGCTCTCCAAAAATGTATATAGGACTATGTTTTTAGAATGAGCCTTTGTTGCCCAAACCCAACGGATAGTGTTTTTAAAAGCCATCATGGTGGCATGCTTCTTTTTTGGGTTTCATTTTACCTGGTTTCTGGAACTGTCCTTTGCTGGACTCAAACCCCGGTCTGCCACCATGTATTACTATTCATTTTACACATAAAATGCAGACATTATGGGCCCTATTATACACCCGGCGCAATAAGGCACAAGACTTGTTTGGTGCGATTTGTTGCTATTTTCAGACCAGCGCCATTGACCAAGTAAAAACTGATCTAAAGTCCAGCGCAGAGCATGTTAGTTATGCGCCTATGCAGGTTCAAATGCTTAATACACACAGGATGTGCATCAATACACAAATATCTTTACATATTAAAAAAAGGATTAAAATATTGCAAAAATTATCATTTACTACATTACTACTACCTCTATGCCTTCTTTATATCCAGAGGGCTTTTTTTCAGTTTATTCATGTCAATTTGCAGTTGTATAATGTTATTGTTATTAGCAGTATTATTTATTATATGCATATTTATATTTGTTTTAATAAAAAAAGTTTATATTTATCCACCACTAGGGGTTTTGGAGACGTCTGCATCACCATATGGGGCATAAGAATAGGACGTGTGTTTGGATATAACTCAGTTTTGGACCACACTTTGTTATTATTGTTCATTTATTCGTTTACTGGAAATTAGAACTGCATTTAGAAATAGTTTTGAAGCAAATCTTTGCGCTTAACAAACAAAATATGCAGGCTGATGGATGTCTTCAGTGGAATGCACACAACACCGTTTCCTAATCCACGAAAGTAAAGGAGTAAAGTACAGAGTAAAAGTAAAGTGAAGTGAAAGTAAAGAGGCCGAATGGAGGAGGGCTGTTCTTTATCCGCAGATGGTCTGTTAAACTGTTTTTTGCTACGTTTTTCCATTCAGTTTTTCCACTTACAATGTCTGCCATGTTAATACCAAATGTGCCATTGGTGCGATGCAACTGACTCTTAAAGGGAATGGAAGATGAGACTGATTGGTTTTATGCACGTTATGCTTAAAACACACCCATAACTCATTTAGAGAATTAAGCACAACCCTGTTAGACCACGTGCTGGGGCGCAGAGTGTATTTTTTCCATCCTTAAAATAGCAAAAGTGAATTCAGACATGGCCTTAATGCTTTCGCGCCATGCGCTTTAGACTTTGTGCCTAGATCGTTAAAATAGAGCCTTCTGTAATCGAGGCACATATTTCGCGGTTTTCAGAAATGTATCCCTGGGCACATTTTCCCAATGAGCCCGTGTTGATTTTTATAGATCACGCATTTAATAAAATGTGTTTGTAAATGCAATTTTAATGTGTTTATTGTCCTGAATGTACTGTACATCGTGGCATTTGCTATTAAGTCAAATTCCTAATAACAGATTTTTTTTTTTTCTGTGACATTTTTCAAAGCTACTGTAAATGTGCCTTTACTATAAGTATTTCCCCTCACCAAACAATGGGAAAAAAGATTGCAAACAGTATTTACAATATTCTATATGTTCATAATCCACTTTCTCTGTAATCTTTGCTGAGTTTGCTTATGTGTGCAGTGAATATAGAAATCTAATAGTAATGTCTCAGAAATAATAATACAAAAATACACTGTTATGTATGACCAACCCAAGAAGTGTGCATCAAGACCAACACACTGAGATTTAGCTGAGAAAGGTATCTTTTATTAAAAATATATTAAAAAAGGCCAATAAAGTGCCTATCGGCGAAACTCGAGCAGAAAACTAGGGCTGTGCTGTATCTCAACATACTAGAAAGTGAGAGACGGGTTTGTGCTGAGACAACCCAGAGTGTGATCCCAGGTTGTCTTGGTTGTGACCTGGCTTCATTACACCTTACCTGCACCTCGGACACCTTGTGTGTATGAATGTGGTCCCATGAGAGATAGACTTATACCACTGGTGACAAGGTGGTAATAACTTCGGCTGGAGCCCACAGCAGTCTGTAGTGACTCTTAGCCAACTGCTCCTGTAGCGAAAAAGGGTTTTGAGATGACAAATAGAGTGCTGGGGCAGTGATGATACGAGGATGGATCTTCCAGCGCATACTAATAAAGCCCTTGCAGGTGCGGCACTGTAAACACAGATGCTGTAAGCTGATGGTAACTGTTTCGATAACTTCCACTAGATGTACAAGTATGCTTTCAACTCCAGAATTATTAACCCTCCTGAATTATTAGCCCCCTGTATATGTTTTCCCAAAATTTCTGTTTAATGGAATGGAACACATTTCTAAACATAATAGTTTTAATAACTAATTTCTAATACCTGATTTATTTTAGCTTTGCCATGATGACAGTCCATATTATTTTTATATTTTTAAAGACATTTAGCTTAGAGTGGCATTTAAAGGCTTAACTAGGTTAATTAGGTGAGTTAGGGTAATTAGGCAAGTCATTGTACAATGATGGTTTGGTCTATAGACAATCAAAAGAAAATATTATTTAAAAGGGCTAATAATTTTGACCTAAAAATGGTTTAAAAAATTTTTTAAACTGCTTTTATTCTAGCTGAAATAAAACAAATAAGACTTTTTCCAGAAGAAAAAATATTATAGGAAATACTGTGAAAAATTCCTGAATCATTTCGGTAATATTTGGGGAAAAAAAAAAATAATAAAAATAAACACAGAGGGCTAATAATTTTGACTTCACCTGTAGGCGCTGTAAGCTGATGGCAACCGTTTCAATAACTTCCAATAGATGTTCAAGTATCTTTTCAAGTCCTCTTGAAAAGTTTCTGCTTTTGAACTTGCGCCAATGCCGTGACGACATCTGGGCGCGGCCAATAGGAGAGAAGCTGATTTTTAGGTCGGACGGAGTTCCCGATGCGGAGCAGTAAGCCCGCTGCTAAGCTAAGCGATAGAGCAGAGTTTTCTCCGTGGTGTCCCTTTAATAAAGTTTAATACGTAGTGTCGCGGACGGCAGTGCCCCTTCTATCGCTTAGCAGCAGCTAAGCTTAGCTTCCTGCTCCACATCGGGAACTCCCGGCACCGGCTGCTCTCATATGGGCCGCCCGTAGATGTCGTCACAACGTTTTGACGCTCGAATTAAAAATATTTTAAATCGGGAGTCAAACGCCACCCTTGCACGACGCTCTGCGCCTCAGCACGGACTTGCGCTGTCACTGACGTCGCACATACACAATGAATGGCTGCGCTGACGCCACCCAGCGCTTGACGCGTTCAATGTGTAGGCACCTTTAGCGGTACGTGCGCTGTATAACGGGCCGGCGGGCCAGATGTAATACATATTTGAAATCATCTCGCGGGCCAAATATAATTGTAGTGCGGGCCAAAATTGGCCCGCGGGCCTGAGTTTGACATGTCTGGTTTAAGGAGTGTTGACAACTTGACCATTAGTTTATACTGTATAATAGCAAGATTTTAGTGCCTTGAAATGCAGTTTTAATAATTATTTTTTCTGGGTTTTCACCTTTAATGGACAGGACAGTAGAGAGTATTGACAGGAAAGTGTAGGAAGCAGAGAGAGGAAGGATCAGCATAAGAACTTGGGCCGGGAATCGAACTCAGGTCACTTTGTCCACTCACTAACCCATTGGCACTGACTGCAGTTTAAAGTTATGAGAGCTGGCCATTGATAAGATTTATTTCAGTGTGTTGATGTACCTTCATTTATTCAATAATTTTCAACCACTTTCCTGGGGCTGGGTTGCGGGGGCAGCAGTCTTAGGAGAGAACCCCAGACTTCCCTCTCCCCAGACACTTCCTCCAGCTCCTCCGGGGGGGGTCCCGAGGTTTTCCCAGGCCAGCCGAGAGACATAGTCCCTCCCCTGAGTCCTCCCCGTGGGACATGCCTGCAACAAGTGGCATCCAAAACCAATGCCCGAGCCACCTCAGCTGACTTCTTTTGATGTGGATCCTCCCGGATAAAAGAGCACCCTATCCATAAGGGTGGGCCCTGACACCCTGTGAAGAAAACTAATTTCAGCCACTTGTATCCAAGGTTTTGTCGTTTCGGTCATGACCCAAAGCTCATGACCATAGGTAAGTGTAGGGATGTAAATTGACTGGTAAATCGAGAGCTTTGCCTTTCAGCTCCTTCTTTACCACAAAGGACGGGTACATTGACCGCATTACTGCTGCACCAATCTGCCGGTCAATCTCACGTTCCATCCTTCCCTCACTTGTGAACAAAACCCCAAGATACTTTAACTCCTCCACCTGGGGTAAGGACTTTCCTCCAACCTGGAGATGGCAAACCACCTTTTTCCGGTGGAGCACCATGGCCTCGGACTTGGAGGTGCTGATTTTCATCCCTGCCGCGTCACACTCGGCAGCAAACCGCCCCAGAAAACCCCTTATGAGTTTCTTGACATCAAGGACCATGATATCGCCCGGTATGGTGCAGCCGGGGCCCCATTCTGAAGCCAGGCCTGGGGTTGGGACTCGTATGAGAGCACCTGGTGGCCAAGTTTTTTCCCATGAAACCCAGGCGGGCTTAGTCTAAAGGAGCGACGTGGGACCATCTTCCTGCAGGCCCACCGTCTGCAGAGGGAGCCGTAAGGGGCCGGTGGAACCGGTTGTGGTCGAAGGTTAGGAACCCAACAATCCAATCATCAGCCACAGAAACTGGCTCTTGGGACATGGAGATGCACTTTCAACTGAAATTAAATATTGAGTAAGAGGTGGGGCTTACTTTTTCATTTAGACACCCCCAAAAATTTCACATTGGTGACTTTTTTTCGAACTACTAAAACTACTAAAAAAGAATACATCGCGAGTCCACCAGAGGCAGCTTAATTTTTTGTGTTTAATAGGCCCATTCGTAGATATTTCTTGCCTTTCTATGTGCCCTCTCATTTTCCCCTTATTTCTCATGCATTTGTTAAATAGGCTGCTTAAATTATTAAATAAACTACTTATTTAAATTAAAATGAACTCTAGTTTGTAGAGACTGTATTCTGTTTTATTTGTACAGTACATCTTTTGTTGTTGTTGCAATAAATAAATCACACCATGTAATCGGTCATCATGACTGCCGCAACTTTGAGCACGGAAGTGTCTGGCTTGACATCTCGTTTTCAGCTCCGCCCCGCCTGCACTCGGCTAATCTCGCTGATCACCGGCTACAGCCATGCTTCATGTTGAACGCATCTAGTGACATACAAACTGACCAATCAACATGTGACCCCATCATAAAACCCCCAAAGTCCACATATTAACCAGGCCCTGATCTTATCAGTATCTGCCTTTGGAGTCAGTATAGACCTTCTTGGTGAAGAAGACATGTTTTGCCAGAACCACATGTTTTGCCAGTGTACCAGAACCTTTAGTGTGTAACCAAATGCTCCACATTGTCCCTAAAAGTATTTTTGAGCTCAAAAACAACAAGCAAACAGATTTGATGTACTGTATATATCTGTTTTTACCACTATACTTGTTTTAATACTCCTGAATGTTTCTTGGTCGATGACATTGAAAATGTAGAACAAGGGCCTCCAGGCTCAAGGTCTCTCCAGTCCGCCAACAAAGGCACACAAATGATCAATCACTCTGAGTTAACGTTATCTCTCCAGCTGGAAGCGTGGAGCAGAAATAGACAGGAAGAGAGCAGGGTGATTCACTCACTCTTGCCCCTGGCCAGATACCTATAGTCACCCTGCATTTCTCAGCTCTTCGGTCTCCCTCTGTGCTTCTACAGCTCTGTCTGAGCATTTGTTACATTTTCCTTCTCATTCCTTTATAGGCTGGTTTCCTGCATCCTCCATCTGCTCTGAAATGTCATTGTTCTGTGTAGTGATTTGGCAGATTGGTGTCTTACGGAGCGCATCAAAGTTGTTCGCCGCATCAGAAGGAGCAGAGCCTTCTGATTAAAACAACACTTTCTAAAATCGACTAGTCAGTGCTTTCTGAGTGATCGGTCTTTAGGTAACCCTGTATAATTACATATGTTTAAGGCTGGCAGATAGCAATTAGGCATATATCTCCAGGGTGCTGACACAGGCCTGGTTCTTGTATTCAGAAAACAGCTGTTCTCGTAATAGAGTGGAGCAGAGCACAGAGGTCTCGCCGCTTTTTCAGATTCAGACCATTTAAAAAGAAAGTTCAACAGCACTGTAAAACCTGTCTGATTATAGTCATCCGATTAATAAAGTTCGCTGTAAAATAGGTTATTAACTTCAATACATATTATACATACAGTATATCCAACTTTAACTGTGCACATAGAGTATGCTAACATAAAGTAATAGCAAAAAGTGTTGCCAACTATTTTCAATGAAAAGGCACCAAGCTCTGCCCGAAAAGTTGCTAAATGTCGCTAGATTACGTCAATTTGCATATTAATGACATCATCACGTTATGCCGTTTCTGTTTGTTTAACAGCCTATAATTAATAAAGGGGTATTTATATTAGCACTACACTTTATACAGTTGAAGTCAGAATTATTATTATTATTTTTCTTATTTAAATATTTCCCAAATGATGTTTAACAGAGCAAGGGAATTTTCACAGTATGTCTGATAATATTTTTTCTTCTGGAGAAAGTTTTATTTGTTTTATTTCGGCTAGAATAAAAGCAGTTTTTTAATTTTTTTAAATCCATTTTAAGGACTAAATTATTAGCCCCTTTAAGCAATTTTTTTTTCGATAGTCTACAGAACAAACCTACATTATACAATAACTTGCTTAATTACCTTATCCTGCCCAGTTAGCCTAGTTAAGCCTTTAAATGTCACTTTAAGCTGTATCGAAGTGTCTTGAAAAATATCTAGTCAAAGGAACTAGGAAATATGACAATCATGTTAGTAGAGTAGCTGTATATAAACTGGATTATTGCAACTCTCTACTAGCCGGGCTTCCAGCTAATTCTATCAAACCTCTTCAGCTGCTTCAGAACGCAGCAGCACGAGTGGTCTTTGATGAACCCAAAAGAGCACATGTCACTCCGCTACTCACCCGTTTGCACTGGCTGCCAGTTGCTGCCCGCATCAAATTCAAAGCTCTGATGTTTGCTTACAAAGCGACCTCTGGCTTTGCTCCTTCTTATCTGCTCTCCCTCCTGCAGATTTATGTGCCCTCCAGAAACTTGCGTTCTGTGAATGAACGTCGCCTCGTGGTTCCATCCCTAAGAGGGAAGAAATCACTTTCCCGAACTCTCACATTCAATCTGCCCAGTTGGTGGAATGAACTCCCTAACTACATCAGAACAGCAGAGTCACTTGCTGTCTTCAAGAAACGACTAAAAACTCAACTGTTTAGTCTCCACTTTCCTTCCTAATCTTAGCTGCCTCTCTGGCTATACCACTAACTGTGCCCTCTCTCTCTCTCTCTCAAAAAAAAAAAAAAAAAAATTCTAATGCTTTTGCTTTTTAGACTTTACACACCTGAAACTTGCCTATAGCA
The DNA here is from genome assembly GCF_903798145.1 of Danio aesculapii. Taxonomy (NCBI): domain Eukaryota; kingdom Metazoa; phylum Chordata; class Actinopteri; order Cypriniformes; family Danionidae; genus Danio; species Danio aesculapii. The sequence continues at coordinate 3,718,237 of NC_079455.1, forward strand.
CTTGTTCACTGCTGCTCTTATAGTTGTGTAAATTTCTTCCTTGTCCTCATTTGTAAGTCGCTTTGGATAAAAGCGTCTGCTAAATGTAAATGTATATAATCGAAGTAAGATATATGAAAAAATAACAGGATTTTCTACAAATGAAGCATGAACACGCATTGCTTTGCGTCTTATAAACACAACCAAATCTTTAAAATACACTCTGGACCACCCCTTTAATGTTGTCCTATTGTCATACCCATTTTTGTTATCACATGATCTGATCAAAAACTAATCACTTGACTTGTTTCGATGTGCATGCCGCAATTTATTCAGTAAAAGGTGTTACCATCATGATTTAAGTGCTTTAGTTTGTATTTGTATCATTTTTTATGCACATTGTCAAAATGTATGCACATCTTGGCATTTCCGTTTAGCTTTTTTAATATGACACTCAAAAATGCACATACAAATAGGTGAATGGAAACAATGGAAGAGGAAGTGTTATGGTTTGGGGGGTGTTTTCTGAAGCTGTTTAGAGAAACTATTAGAATGATTGGAGAACTGCAGTAATCTGAATCGTATTTATTGATTGACTGATTGTCTTGGACTTCTCTTATAAAAGGCAATTTGTCTTATTCTAAGCTCTAAAGTAGATCAATTCAATGATGTTTAATGGTGTGCATAATAAAGGTAGCCTATTGGCTGTTCGTTCACTGAATACTAAGCCATTTTCCAATGACAATACATTCAGCATAGTAAAGCTGTTCCCCAATTGACATCCATTCAATAAAGCCTCTGTTCTCCGTCCTTGCATACCCAAGCAGTGCTTTTTTACTTTAATGTGCCTTAGTTTCAAGATATAGACTTGGTGGTACATCATGGCAGTCTGGAAGCTGTAGCTGATGAGCTGAAATGCCTCCATAATTATGCTCTGCTCCAGGTTTTTTTTCTCCATACAATTACTTACCGAAGCTGAGGTTATAAAGTAGAGGTCATAACATCACAAATGAATAAATACTGACCACTGTAAGTGTTGATTTATTCTCTATGTTGTAAAGTATTACTTGATCTATTGTTATGACATGGCAAGAAATAAGAGCTGTAAGGTTATTCTTGCTTTAAGGCTCATCTGATTGGTGCTCAAAGGCGTTGACAGATTTCATATTGATGCAGTAACTCAAGCATCGGAAGGTTACAAGTGATTTTTGCAACACAAGCTCATTGTGTATGTATATGTACCCCTGTATACATTTCTGGTGAGCATTTCTCCATACACACCCATACGTACCAATGGGTAGCCAGAAATACGTATGATTGCCTTTTGTCTTTAAAATGAATGCTACGAGGCGGTATGATGCTCCTGATGGCGTTTTTTTTTTTTTTTTGCGGTCCCAGCTGACCACTTACCTCCATGTGGATGGCTTTTCTGCTGTTACCAGTTTGCCCAGTGGCTTGCCGCATACGTCAGTGGACCAGGTCGGAGTTGACTGCGATGATGGAGTTCAATCCGGCAAAGAAGAGTTACAGAAAGCTGGTAAAACAAAAACAAGATGCAAAATAAACAAGAGAACAACAGAATGAGATTGTGATAAGATCTGAAAATGTGGTAAAAATCAGGCGGCCGTGAGGGCTTTTCTATTTCTGGATTGATTTTGAAAACACTATCGCTTGGGTTTAGGGAAGCGGTGGGTGGGTCAATCTGAGCCTTTGACCACATGATCTGTTGGATTTAATGAAGGAGGTGGGTGGGGTTACTGATCGGTTGGTCAGTCAGTCAGTCAGTTCGTCAACAGTGACCTCTAATGGATTTACACAAGAAGAGCAGGTGTGAATGACGCTCGCGAAAGAAACTTAAGATCTCAAAAAGCGTACACAGCGGGCTGTATTTGTGAAAACAAAAACTTCGAGAAAAAAAACATACCTTCTGGGATGTATTTTGCGCTCTCTGGAAATGTATACAGGGGTACGTATCCATAATAAGCCTGGGTTGGATTTTTACACATTTAGTGAGATATCACATATAGCAAATCAACTATCATTAGCATAACTTGTGTGTATATTCATGTTTGATGGCAATATTTCTAAACTGTAAGTCCTCAAAGCTTTAATAGCAGCATTTTTTTGAGCTTCGTGTGGTCATAGTTAGATATAGCAGTAGGTGAATTAGAGAATGTTGACTCAGCCACACAGAGGTGTTTTCTTTTTGAAGTTGATTAATAGAGGACTATAAAAGGTGGCACACTGCGCAACATATTGACCAAATGGGCCATTTACCGCTCTATGTCCAGCTACAAAAAGCCCACTTAGACCAAATAATGGCTTGGGAGCTTCTACACATCTATAACTACTAGGAACACATCATTTTAATGAGGAACTAAACACCTCACTATAGTAGTTTATCAAGCCAGTGGTTCTCGAAGTAGGGGATTAATCACAATTAATCTCATGCAATTACTCACAGGAAATGGTGTGATTAAATAGTTAACAGTTCTATCTATCTGTCCATCTATCTAAAAGTCAAGTCAACTAAATTATATCACTGAACCAATCAGCAATGGGCTATATGCACAACAAGTGTTTTTCAGCCACACAGTACCGATCGACCCTATATGCTGACAACTCAAGGCTCTCTCATCCATCCCCTCTTCACTTACTGAATAATTACCAGTGTGTGTGGAGTTTTCCCCCATGTCCTTGGAGGTTTCCAGGTCCTCCGGTTTGCCCCACAGTCCAAAAACATGTAATATAGGTGAATTGAATAAAGTAAACTGGCTGTAGTGTGCAAATAGGAGAACGCATAGGTGTTTCCCAGCACTGAGGGTTGTGCTCTAGTGTTGGTTGTGACTGGAAGGATATCTACTGTGTAAAAAAAAAACTATTTTAAGAGTAATTAGTAGTTCATTCTGCTGTGGTGACCCCTGGGGAATACATTGCAACTACATGCCAACTAATTCTCAGAATATTAGTAGACCGTGAGGTTAGGGTTAGTGCAAAGTTTCATATAGTGGTTATTAAACAGAGAGTCTACTAAAATTATAATAAGAATTAGTTAATCTTAGAAATGTAATCTTTGAAAGTCAACAGAAATGTGCAAAACATAGCGATATCTACGTTTGTTCTTATATTTGCTTTTAAAAGGGTTTAGGTCAGTGCTTTGTTAGCTGATCTGTATGAAAAACCCCACCATCTTGTGGACGTGTACAAGAGGGACATGTATTTTAAATGTACAACGGAACTTAACCTAATGGTGCCTTCACACTAGACGGAGATTAAGCGTCAAGCATGAGTGATTTACATGATAAGTCAATGCAAAGACACGAATAGACATCCAGCGGTGCAAATTGAGCCCTGAGCCAGTTTCTGGAGGATTGATGAACTGGGTGCACCTCTGAAAGGATCTAGCGCACTCAGATACAGCGCCGAACGAATCTACGCTGTTTTTCAGCATCCCTAAAGCACATAGTCACAGCTATTCTCTCAATAAAATCCACGTTAGCCAATTAGCAACAAAGCTCACGAGGCAGACAGAAGCCCCACCTACTGTATGATGTAATTCCACATCTATTGTGAAGTGAATTTCATAAGTGAAGCAAATTTGATGCGCAAATGAAGTGAGTAAACTCAAAATGTCTCAAATAGTGTGATTTGTTTGCACAAGACAGTTGTAAACATAGCATAAATAATGTATTTTAGGTTACAAAAAATTTGAAACTGCCCTTTCAACTGAAACATGCAACGAAACGTACATGGAGCGATATATTTTACATTTTGTAACAATGTAGGTAGAGACAATATTACCAATGAGCCTAGGCTTCCATCTTAACAATCACTTAGACTTGCCACACAACCTCTTCTTTTGCTGATTGAGGAGTGTTGACCTTCTTCATAAAGAACTGTGTCTGGTGAAAGCGCATTGTTCAATCATCAGCGATCATGATTAGCATTCAGGTCATCCGCTTTCGATTCATCTCCTCATTGTATTGCATGGAACGGCGTGTGACCTACGTTAAAGACTTTCTCCATGGATCGCGGAGTGTGTCAAATACTACCCTTTGAAGATGAGAGCAGTCAGCAGAAATTTTCAGTTCGATATATCTGCCATTGACAAGACACCGTGCCCTGGTCTAACCCCTGACCAGATGTCTGGCTTTATTACGGTTATTTCAAGAGGTTCACTGAACGATGGGGACGCAAAATAATTAGCAGCTTTCCTCGCTTTCTCTTTTCCATTCTCATGTTGATTCTCACCTGCTGGCTGAGAGAAGATGAAAGCTCGTATGATCGATTCCACCTATCCCTGTCGAGACGAGGTGAAATCGGTTTGTGTTGGCAGAGCCTAGACGACAAATAAATTAACACTGATTTAGATCAGACAAGTGCTGAACAAAGGTATCAACATGCAGAAGAGGTACGGGAGTATATTGATCCAGCTCAGTGCAATGCTAATGCGATGCATGATCAAGGCTGACGGGGGAGAAAACACCGGGTGGCTTCTGAATCTATTCCGCTGTGCCTTTCTTATGTGGTTTTCACATGAAGGACAAGATTAAATAAGGTATAAGTCTTGTTTTTGATTGGCATGGTGGGCTTAGATACTGAAGGTTTCAAGTATCGTCAAAGGCATTGGTACATTTGTAGTGTTCAGACGTTGTCAGTTCAATATAAGTAATCATGTGCAGTTACACGCATGCTTAAAATGCTCAGTGATCACATTTGGGACAACCTTTTCAAAGCTGAACTGGTTTAATTTGATAGGGTACGTTTAAAACACGGCCTTCCAGTTAAAATCATGCAGACCTTTACTGCGTGTTTACACCGAAGATGGCGAGAGCTTCAAAGTTCACTACATTGATCTTATATTTTAAAGGGCCGTTGCAGCAAATCACTAACATTCCAGCATAAAAAAGAGCTTTCTTGCTTGAAAATGTTGCGCGCCTTGGTAATGGTAATTCATTTAACTATGGAAGATCAAGTTGCTGCCTGTGCTGTGGCTTTGTTCCACATATCCAATACTGTATGTCCATTAGGGGTGGGCGGTACATCGGTGTCATAGTCATCACCGGTGTGACATTGCGCCACGACATGGATTTTCTAATACTGTACGTCAATACCGTAATAAATCAATTATGCGCTTTGAACGGCTGCATTAACATCAATAATAGCTAATTCTAAATAATAAGGCATTCAATTTTCTTCAAACGTTCAGTTGTGGTCTGAATACATGTCCTTATACTACAGGGCTCGAAATTGCAACCATTTTGGTCGCATGAGCGCCTGAAATTTAATCTATGCGCCCTCATAATATATTTGGGAGCATTTGTGTGTCTGAATATAATGGTTGTAGTGCAATCTGATTTGATTTTCTCTAAAAACTTGCTGAATCGCTCTACCCTGCTGCTGTATTGGTTCATATTAGCTGTCAGTCACTCAACGCTTCCCGCTGTCAGATAACAGGGAGCTTTTGTTACTGCAGGAAATGCAAACGGCTGAAGAGTGAAAAGTGCACAGGTTTGCAAACCTCACCTAAAGTTATAATAATAATAATGGCGCAGATGACAGCGATCATGACATGAGGTAAATGTTGATCCGCCAGCTGAGATCAATCGAGTGTTTTCGGAGAAGGTGCCCGAATCTCGATGCGTTGCATTCACCGCGTGTTCAGCGCAAATGTCCGCTAAATATAAAATCTAACACTGTACACATCATCGCCAAAGAAACTCGCCTTTACTAAGTTTACACTGAAACTACGGCTCATAACAAAGAGCGGTATTGCGCCGGTGGTCATCATGAGAATCCTGCTCTGTCTGCTCATAAATTGGTGCGGCTGACTCGCCTGCTTTATTCCACCAACACAGAGAAATGAAGATCAGCTTATAACGAGACTGAGCATTTACAATGACCCAAACCAAAACTTTTAAAGAGTAATAGAAGTGAGACTTTCTTTTGTCCGTTCTTCCTTGAGATGTATATTATTTTGCTATTTAAAGTAATACCATGATATTATACCGTCACCGTTCAAAAGATGAAAAATACCATGATATTAATTTTAGGTCATATCGCCCACCCCTAATGTCCATATGTCTTAAGTATTCTGAAGCAGCAATACTGTTGTGTACTGTTGTTATTAGGGATGCACCGATCCCGCTACTTGGATCGGATATATCAGTTAGATACCGCATATTTTTGCTGGATAGGGTATCGGTCAGCTGGTACCGATATATTCTGTGCAATGTATAAGCCAACAAAAGCCACGAAGGTAAGGCACTAGAAAGTTGTCATGTAGGCTACTAAATCCCAAATGTTCTGAAGCCATTCTATAGGTGAATGTGAAGCACAGATGAATATTCACATGCAAATTCATGTTCAGCCCTTCCCTCCGCTGCGCCTGTCAATCATTCTCCATTCATTTACAATTCATGAACATGAAGCGACATGCGCCACTCTGTAAAATTATTCTCACAATAAGTTTCTGTTCTCTCATCCTTCCGACTGAGTTTATTCTTCCTAGGGGAATATTTTCAGTGCTGCCAATAGTTTGTAATGCCTGGCTCATTGTGGTCAAAGTAGTTGATTAAATTAATAAAAGTGACACTAACGCATGCTTATGGATTGTCATTAAAAGAAAATTATTTAGCCTAATATAGGTTACTCTGAAACTGAAAATTTCACTGTAATTTTATTCATATTAACATTTTATTTAACAGACCAGTTTGTCAGTTTGTGCGCTGAAGCATGTAAGTGGACCTTGTTTTGAACTTCACCTCAAATATTCTTGTTCATTTTGTAGATAACTGACCAACATGAAATACATTAAAATAACCAACAAATTATACCAAACGAATTTCAGTTCAGTGTGGTTTAAAGGCGAGTTTAGGCGAGTAAAACTGGCCTCAGACAGTTTAGTTTAGTCTGCTTCAAACCTGCAGGAAAATATCAGGCTTTGCTAAAGTTGCCATTTCTATGTGGAGTTTGCATGTTCTCCCCATGTTGCGTGGGTTTCCTCTAAGGGCTCCAGTTTCCCTGCACAGTCCAATGACATGTGTATAGGTGAATTGGATTAACTAAATTGACCGAAGTCTATGAGTGAGTGTGTTGGGCTGGAAGGGCATCCGATGCGTAAAACATATCCCAGAATAGTTGGTGGTTCATTCTGTTGTGGCGATTCCTGATAAATAAAGGATTAAGCAAGAGGAAAATGAATGAATTACTATTATTCTTGTTGTATTTATTTCATACCATACTCTGACAGCCAGCAATTCTTTCCCACAAAATTGGCATCAATGATTGTGAAGTTTCATTGGGGTTGAATATGGCATTGATTTTCAAAATAGATTTTTGATTTGGCCACAACCTCTGTGTGTTGCTGTTAAAGAAACCTCAGCCGCCGTTTGAAATAAAAAATGAACACTTAATCCACGTCACGCTGTGTCAAAAGCCTGCAGAGTGCATCACTTATAAATCTGAACTGAGCAGTCGTACTGCACAAGAGTTTTTCACATTTGCTTGCCCTCAGGTTATTGTCATGGATTGGTCAGGCTCTCACGACCCCCACTCACGAAGATCACCATCACCTGACTTCTAATGAGCACACAGCTGCATCACATTCACGAGCACCAGATAAAAGCACAGCACTCCAGTCGCTCATTGTCCGGGCTCGTCTCGACGAAAGCGGACAACTGAGCGACCACTCAGCGTAGTCATCCTCAGCGAAAACAAACGATTTACTTACCTGTTCTCTTTGTATTCCTCCTAGTCTTCCTGGTCCTCCCGAATCGTCCTGTCTTCCAGTCCTTCCAAGTCTGTGTCATCCTCTGTCAGCTGTATCTGGTGTGTGCTGTCCATCCTCGTGTATTCCTGTTACCCAGCCACGGAGGAAAAGACCCCAACATCATTCCTGATCCTCCTGGCTATCCTTCATGTGCTCCTTGTTGTCATTTAATAAACACCCTAACGTTTCCTTACCTCTGTCTCCTGTCCGCTTCATAACAGAAGCCCGGACCAATAACGACGACAACATGAGCACCCCCGATCACTTACAAGAGCTGGTGGACCAGTTGAAGCGGATTCTACAGCCACCAGCTCCACTTTCCAACGCACCACCAGCACCGAGCACTTCCGCCTCCACAGTTTCTTCTTCGGCCCTTCCTTCCAGTCCCATGGCCCGACCAGCGCCCTACTCAGGCGGAGCGGGGGAGTGCAATGGTTTTCTGTTACAATGTTCCCTCATATTCGAAATGCAACCTTCTCTATATCCCACAGATAAGTCGAAGATCGCCTACATCGTATCTCTACTCTCTGGACCTGCACTTAAATGGGCTGAGACGATCTGGAACCAAGCCGGGCCGGTCATGAATTCCATCACTACCTTCACGGAGTATTTCAAAGAGGTGTTTGGACGTTCTGATGGGGAAGTAGCCGCTGGAGAGCAGCTGTATCATCTAAAGCAAGGTACTCTATCTACACAGGAATATGCTCTCCGGTTTCGCACTCTAGCAGCTGCAAGTGGATGGAATGAGAGATCGTTGTTGACCACGTACCGGCTCGGCTTGGAACCCACTCTCCGAATCCAACTGGCCACATTAGATGATACAATGGGTCTGGAGAGATTCATCCAACATTCTCTCCGATGTTCCGATCGTCTCCGTTCCTATCAACAGGACACCATCACCCCCTCGTCTGCACTCCTCCAATCGCCTGAGTCAACAGCCTCTCCAGAACCAGAACCCATGATAATAGAGTCTGGAAGACTGACATCAGCGGAACGACAGAGGAGGCTGACCCGGGGTCTGTGTCTATACTGCGGTGTCAGTGGACACACCCGTATGGAGTGTCCCCTTCGTCCCATTCGGACTTCAGTGAGTGTATTCAGTACGAATATTGAACAATGTAAACCACTTACTACCACCGTACAAATAACTACTGCCTCTATTTCTCTCCTTGTCACAGCCCTCATCGACTCCGGGTCAGCAGGGAACTTCATCTCCCAATCCCTCTGTCGTCAACTCCACCTCCGTACTGAGGCGTCCTCGCACATATACCAGATACAACCGATAACCCAGTGCACTCGATCTTCGACCCGTATCCATCGACAATGCGAAGACATCCTTCTTCAAGTGGGGTTGTTACATCAAGAGAGGATTCAATTTCTGGTTCTGGAGGGTGCAAATATGGACATCATTCTAGGGCGCCCGTGGCTGGTGAAGCACGATCCCATCATCTCTTGGGGCACAGGAGAGATAAAGAAATGGGGATCTGGATGTACACCTGCCTGTTTTCCAAATCTCCCTCTTCAAGGTCGGAACCCCATTTCTTTGTTTGCAACATCGGTCGAGAGCCCTCCTGAGAAGCAGTCTATCCACATTCCTAAGGAGTACAGCTCCTTTCAAGATGTCTTCTGCCCCAAGAGAGCTTCCCAGCTACCGCCGCATCGGCCATGGGACTGCGCGATCGACCTAGTTCCAGATGCCCAGTTGCCAAGAGGTAGGATCTACCCGCTCTCGCTTCCAGAGAATCAGGCAATGGAAGATTACATAAGGGAGGCTCTGAGTCAGGGGTACATACGTCACTCAAAATCACCAGCCGCCTCAAGCTTCTTCTTTGTGGCCAAGAAGGACGGAGGGCTGCGTCCATGCATCGACTACAGGGTCCTAAATAACGGTACAGTAAAATACCGATATCCCCTTCCTCTGGTACCAGCCGCTTTGGAACAGCTCCGAGAAGCTAAAGTCTTCACTAAATTGGACCTCCGCAGCGCGTATAATCTGATAAGAATACGTGAGGGGGACCAATGGAAGACAGCATTCGTGACCCCTACTGGCCACTATGAATATGAGGTCATGCCTTACGGTCTGGTCAATGCCCCCTCCGTATTCCAAAACTTCATTCATGAAGTCCTCCGGGAGTTTCTTCACCACTGTGTAATAGTGTACATAGATGACATCCTCATTTACTCCCGGAGTGAGGCCGAACATCGCCAACACGTTGCGGAGGTCCTACACACATTGAGAGAACATCACCTCTACCTCAAAGCGGAGAAATGCTCATTCCACCAGAAGTCGATTCATTTCTTGGGATACATCATTGACCAAACCGGTATACGTATGGATGGGAAGAAAATTGAGGCTGTTCTATCCTGGTCAGAACCCACTTCCATTAAGGAGCTCCAGAGGTTTCTTGGGTTTGCTAACTTTTATAGACGGTTTATCAAGGACTACAGCAGGATTACATCACCTCTCACTAATCTCCTCAAGGGTAAACCCAAAGGACTGGAGTGGACCAAAGAAGCAGCCGCAGCCTTCCGCCTTCTTAAGAAGGAGTTCACAAGGGCCCCACTCCTGACTCATCCTGACCCAAATCTTCCTTTCGTGGTGGAAGTGGACGCATCCACCACCGGCGTCGGGGCAGTATTATCTCAACATCATGATACACCGCCCCGACTGCATCCCTGTGCCTATTTCTCTCGGAAGTTGAGCCCGGCGGAGCAGAATTACAGCATAGGAGACAGGGAGCTTCTAGCAATCAAGCTAGCCTTGGAGGAGTGGCGTCACTGGTTGGAGGGAGCCAAACATCCGTTCCAGGTGATCACAGATCACAAAAACCTCCAATACATCAAAGAGGCCAAGAGACTATGTCCACGTCAAGCCAGATGGTCACTTTTCTTCTCACGTTTTGATTTCTCCATTTCCTATCGTCCAGGACCCAAGAATCTAAGAGCAGACGCTCTCTCTCGTTTACACGAGCATCACGATCATGAAGAACTCCCAACGAAGATTCTTCCCGAACACATCTCCATTTGTCCGATCACCTGGAACGCTCCTCCAGTCGTTGCCACTCCGGAAGCCCCTGCTCCGCCGGGATGCCCTCCTCATCGGCAGTTCATACCACCTGAACACCGGGTAGATCTGATCCACTCCTTACATACCTCGCTAGGCACTGGACATCCAGGGATCAACAATACTCTCTCGCTAGTATCCCAACGATTCTGGTGGCCAAACATGGCAAGGGATGTGAGGCAATATGTTCAGGGCTGTAAGGACTGTGCCCAATCCAAGAGCCCACGTCATCTACCCGCTGGAAAGCTCCATCCCTTGCCGATTCCGAACCGTCCCTGGTCACACCTAGGAGTGGACTTTATCACTGACCTCCCTTCGTCAGAAGGTAATACCTGTATTCTAGTCATAGTAGATAGATTCTCAAAGTTTGTCAAACTAATCCCTCTGAAAGGTCTTCCCACAGCCTTTGAAACTGCCGACAATATCTTTAATCAAGTCTTCAGGTCATTTGGTATTCCAGAAGATATTGTGTCGGACAGAGGTCCACAGTTCATCTCACGTCTATGGAAAGCCTTCTTCAAGCTCCTAGGTGTGGCCGTCAGCCTCTCTTCTGGATATCATCCCCAAACCAACGGGCAGACAGAGAGGAAGATTCAGGAGGTGGGACGGTTCCTGAGGACCTTCTGCAGTGGTCACCAGAACTCCTGGAGCCAGTATTTGGGCTGGGCAGAATATGCCCAAAATTCACTGCGGCAACCCTCCACCGGACTCACGCCATTCCAGTGCGTCCTGGGCTTCCAACCACCGCTCTTTCCCTGGGATGGCGAACCATCTGATGTCCCCGCAGTGGATCACTGGTTCCGGGAGAGCGAGAGAGTCTGGGACGAGGCTCATCAACATCTGCAGAGGGCAGTCCGTCGAAGCAAGGTAACCGCCGATAGGAGAAGGTCTGAAGAACCCAGATACACACCCGGACAAAAGGTGTGGCTATCCACCCGGGACATACGCATGCGACTGCCCTCTCGCAAGTTAAGTCCCCGATTTGTTGGTCCCTTCACCATCGTGGAACAGGTTAACCCCGTCACCTACAAACTACAATTACCCTCTCACTACCGTATTCACCCTACATTCCACGTATCACTCCTGAAACCCTATCACGATCCTGTTCTTCCCTCCACAGAGCCTGACCACGAAGAGGAACCCCCTCCTCCACTGCTCCTAGAAGAAGGAGCCGTCTACGCAGTGAAGGAGATCTTGCGTTCCCGACGTCGTGGTGGCCAGTTGGAGTACCTGGTGGACTGGGAAGGGTACGGCCCCGAAGAAAGGACATGGGTTCCCAGAGCTGATATTCTCGATCCTAGTCTCATGGTGGAGTTTCATGAGAGCCACCCTGAGTTCCCAGCGCCTAGAGGCAGAGGGAGACCACCACGGCGTCGGAGGTGTCGGCCCTCAGGAGCGGGCCCTGGGGAGGGGGGTACTGTCATGGATTGGTCAGGCTCTCACGACCCCCACTCACGAAGATCACCATCACCTGACTTCTAATGAGCACACAGCTGCATCACATTCACGAGCACCAGATAAAAGCACAGCACTCCAGTCGCTCATTGTCCGGGCTCGTCTCGACGAAAGCGGACAACTGAGCGACCACTCAGCGTAGTCATCCTCAGCGAAAACAAACGATTTACTTACCTGTTCTCTTTGTATTCCTCCTAGTCTTCCTGGTCCTCCCGAATCGTCCTGTCTTCCAGTCCTTCCAAGTCTGTGTCATCCTCTGTCAGCTGTATCTGGTGTGTGCTGTCCATCCTCGTGTATTCCTGTTACCCAGCCACGGAGGAAAAGACCCCAACATCATTCCTGATCCTCCTGGCTATCCTTCATGTGCTCCTTGTTGTCATTTAATAAACACCCTAACGTTTCCTTACCTCTGTCTCCTGTCCGCTTCATAACAGTTATTAACCAACACACAGGTGTATTAGACAGAACATGGATTAAATGTGCGGGAAGGGCTTTGTGTAGCTGACACACTCTTGACCATTCAACACACGGCAGCTTCAGAATAAAACAAGAAACACTTGACCTTTAAAAACCTTAAGCCAGGGTTCAGACGAAAAGCTGAACAGCGTCGGGCTATTGGATTATTGAACATTCCATCAGCTTCAAGATGACTTTCTTATCATTTAATAGAAGAAGCTTTAGCCATCTGATTGCTTATGTAGCTGAAATAGATGAGTGTGGGTAAATGTAAATTTGTTCTCGGGGAAGGGGGATGTATATCTGGAAATGTATACAGTGCTCCAAATTGCTGAGTGGATATTTTTACACGCCTAGATATTCAAATTTAAATCAAATATTTAATATTTCTTGAAGATTATTATTCAAACTTATAAAATATTATTTTGAAAGGTAATTTTGATGTTTAAAGGCCTTAAACTGCAACAGATGTTGTTCAAAGGTGTTAGCTCTGGTTGCACTCTAATACAAATGCAGTCAAAAAACCTGTCAAGAATATGTTCTGGGTCAATCAGTCAATTGTTAAATAAAATAAAGTCATATTTATTCTTTTGACGGCACGGAGGCTCAGTGGTTAGCTCTGCAGGGTTTCCGCGGGGTCTTAAAAAGTAAAAATAATAATAATAATAAATAAATCGACATTTTAGGCCTTAAAACGTCTTAAATTGGCTGTTCTAGGTCTTAAATATTTTTGCACAGGTCTTTTTTTCTGATGTCCATGTGTAACCCTACATCTAATGCTCATTTAAATTATTTTTTGTCGTTGCTGCTTGGATTTCGTGGTGTTGTAGTTCTTTATTTCACTAGTCCAAATGTAATTAGCGGTATTACAACTACAAATAAGACCAACATATAGTAGCCAATCAGCTTTCTGTTATTGAACTCAGTGTGTGCGGCGAATGTGACGTCATCGCTGTGTTTGCGGATGTTCGCTCAGGGTGTGTGTGACACAAGCGGTAACCTCCCGCTCTCCCTCGGGAAGCCAATACGGAAGTAACTGAAACTGCAATTCATCAAAGTTCCGCTAGTCCTGGCTCCATAATAGAGCAGATTGCAATTGAGCCCACTGTTAGAATGGCCAACTTTACAGCAGAAAAAAAGGTGTTTACAGCCTGGTACAAAGAACGATGTTGGTTCATATAGCTATTGTTACCCTCCATGACAACTGTGAGGGGGGTGAATTTTTTTATAACTCATCCGTTTCCTTTATATTAGGTTATATTAAGTTTGCATCATTAAGGGCGTGGCCACTTGAGTGACAGCTAGGTCTGGCTGGTCGCCGTCACTTCACCTCAGCTGAATCCGGCAGATTAGCCAGTGATCTCGGCATGTTCAGCGTATTTTTGTTTTGTTTTATGTGGCTTTACACAGTCAGCTGCCTTTTGGACTTATTTCTTACAATTATCAGATGATATGGGATGCTGTGTGCACTTAATTGTGCTCACAAACCGTAATTGTGCTCACGTGGCCTTCGTTTCCCATGTGAGTAAAGTTATATACTTGTATACCATCTCTATAAATGTATTTGTTTTATTTAAGATCATTTATCATTTCCATGTGGAGTTTGCATGTTCTCCCACTGTTAAGGTGGGTTTCCTCCAGGTGCTCCAGTTCCCACAGTCGATAGACATGAATTAGGTAAACAAAATTGGCCGTAGTGTATGAGTGTGAATGTGAGTGTGTATGGGGGTTTCCCAGTACTGGATTGCCTGGAAGGGCATCCGCTGTGCGAAACATATGCCAGAATAGTTGGCGCTGTGGCGACCGCTGATGAATAAAGGGACAGAGCCGAAGGAAAATGAATGAAAAGATACAGATCAGAGCAAACAATGACTGACCCCCCAAACATGTTGTTTTAAGTCCTTGAGGGTGGGAAGCAGGAATTACAACACCCTGGTTGTTTACCTTCCTATTATTCCCCATGCCCTCCCCACAAACTATGTCCCTGCCCCTGAGAATATTATAAAACTGATCGGGCATACAGCAATACATTGTAAAGATGCAAAATGATCATAAACTAACATTGAGCTAAAATCAAATAATACATATGGAGAACAGAGGGGATGACGACGATAACATCCTCCATATAAATGTGCGAGATGGGTGTAAAGCTGTCACATCTGACTGCAAAGAGTGTCACATTTGCAGTGTCTTGTCCCCTGTGGACTGTCACATTCCCCCTTCAGGAATCTCACTGGAAAAGTGTTAGTGATAATCTGCTGTACTGTTGACCTTGGCTGGCACAAGTTCAAACATGTACAGTTGCAATCAGAATGATTAAAACCCATTGAATTTTTTTTCTTTTTTAAATATTTTCCAAATGATGATTAACAGAGCAAGGAAATTTTCACAGTATGTCTGATAATATTTTTTCTTCTGGAGAAAGTCTTATTTGTTTTATTTCGGCTAGAATAAAAGCAGTTTTTAATTTTTTATGAACCATTTTAAGGTCAAAATTAGTAGCCCCTTTAAGCTATATATTTGTTCGATAGTCTACAGAACAAACCATGGTTATACAATATCTTGCCTAGTTAACCTAATTAACCTAGTTAAGCCTTTAAATGTCACTTTAAGCTGTATAGAAGTGTCTTGAAAAATATCTAGTCTAATATTATTTACTGTCATCATGACAAAGCTAAAATACATCAGTGATTAGAAATGAGTTATTAAAACTATTATGTTTAGAAATGTGTTGAAAACATCTGCTCTCCGTTAAACAGAAATTGAGGGAAAAATAAACAGGGGTTGCTAATAATCCTGATTGCAACTGTAAATACCTCGGTGTGATACTCCTATTAGAAACCACTGCAATGTCTTGTGACCAGATTGCAATATAAATGTTTGGCCTACTCAACAGATTACTCAATTTAGGGAGTGAAGCCCACTTTACAGTCAACTCAAGCAGTGCTGTTCGACGATGGATGTCCAGCTTTCTCCAGCCTCCAGCGTCTAGACTGCAACTCTGCACAAGACGTTTGGCCATAGGAGAAATGGCCGTTCCCAACAGAGCCTGGTTTCTCTCGAGGTTTTTTATCCTTCACTTTCGCCAATTGGTGAAGTTTTTTCTTCGCCACTGGTTTGCATTGCTCGAGACTTGTGGAGCTGCGCATCAATGGATTTGCTCTTCAGTGTTTGGACTTTCAGCAGTATAATTTAAACCAAACTGAACTGAACTAAACTTCAACTCAATTTCAATTTACTATATTCTTCTATGTAAAGCTGCTTTGACACAATCTACATTGTAAAAGCGCTATAGAAATAAAGATGAATTGAATTGAATTGCTGTTCATAATTTTAACACCAGGCATGAATCAAAAGGATACTTCTTCCTTCCATCTTATAAAAGTAAAGCAAGGCAATGAATGGTAATGTACAGAGGTATTAAAACATGAATTGAATTGCCATGATACATGTCTTTTAATAAGTAAAATAAGGTTTAAAAAATTAGACCCACTTAATGGAACAGTCTGAAGTTTATTTATAAACTATTTTCGAGAGGATCACCTGCTTATGATTGCTTGCGGCTGGTCCCGCATTATCCAATTTATGATTTATGATTTGATGTAAATTTGTCATTTTATTTGTTGGACTTCAGGAAGAATAGCCACTACGTTAGGGATCTAAATAAACACAGAACACACTGCTTTTTCCACTGTAGAGCGATGTTGGCTGAAACTGTTTGACCACCCAGTTGAGCCAAAATATTGCTGTTTAAAAAAGGTCAAAAACTAAAAGCAATATACAGTTTTTGCATGAAATACTTTTAACATGAAGTGACATTTTAAATACAATGCGATCATAAATTTAAATAATCAGAATAAAGTTCTGTATTTATTACAGTGCTAATATTACTGTAATATTACAGTAAATTGCTGGTGCCTGCAAATATGCTGTAGAAAGCCTGCTATATTCCATTATTACAGTACTACATTGTAAAATAATTTCACAGTATGCATTTACATTTAGTCATTTAGCATCGGCGCCATTATTTGTAACTTTAGGTGGGTTTGCAAACATGTACTTTTCATCGCGTCTTCCTTAAACTTCAGCTGTTTGCATTTCCTGCAGTCACAGAGGCTGTCTGTCATCTTAACTAGGTGCAGCTGGAAAGTGCGAGCGCAGTCCCTCACTTGTGCGTCCTTCCAATGGAAATAACGAACTTGCCTTAAGCAGGTCACACACCAGAAGCGCCGCAGCACCAGTATGCATACTATTAAAGGGCACCTAATTTACCTTTTTAAAGATTTTATATTAATATTATGGTTCCAGTGTGCCAGGTTTAGGTTCATTTCAAAACACAGTTTAGATTTTGGAGGCGTGTACACAGCTTGCTGTTTTAGAGGTGTGTTGCTTTCCATGAAAATTAGTTTCGACTTCCCGCCCAACTTAACAAGAGGGCGGAGCCAAGAATAGTTTCAAGAAAATGAAGCTATTCAGATGGCGCTCTGAATATGAACAATGTCCTGAGTCGTGGCTGGGCGCCGCGGAAAGCCTCCGACTTGCAGCACCAGTGTGTGTACCCTGATAGAAACCTGTGTTTAGAATACTAAAAAGCATGGTGCTGCGGCGCTTCTGGTGTGCGACCTGCTTAAGGCAAGTTCGTTATTTCCATTGGAAGGACGCGCACGTGAGGCAACGCACTCGCACTTTCCAGCTGCACCTAGTTAAGATGACAGGCAGCCTCTGTGACCGCAGGAAATGCAAACAGCTGAAGTTTAAGAAAGACGCGATGAAAAGTACACGTTTGCAAACCCACCTAAAGTTACAAACAATGGCGCCGATGAGAGCGATCATGTGGTTAATGTTGATCTTGTGTTGAGCCCAATAAGCCTTACATCTAAAAATAGAGCAAGAGTGTTTCTTTGGTGACATTGCTTTGACTCACACACTGAAAATGGCAGACGTGAAACAACAAACTGAGGATATGGTAATGCACGCCTGTCAATCAATATTGGTGGGCGGGGGGACCGCACGCCTACGTCAAGTTGCGGTCAATCTCAAAACCGCTCCAATTGGTCCACTGTTTTTATTCTGTTACATTGAAAAAAAAGGACTGGGTGTGTTTATATTACCCCAATATGACGGTCTATACACTATACCTATACATATGTCTGTCCAAACAGCTTGAAAAGTAGATTTTTCACCATAGGTGCCTTTTAAAGTACAGTACATTGCTGGCATATGTACTTTACCATTTATTTTGAGATAGATTTTTTACAGTATATTAAATACCTTTAAATTCTGTGTCACCTTTCAAAAATACATAGACAAAAAGAAAACCATTTCTATACATTAATCTCCAGAAAAACCTTACGTACATTCGAATGTACATATGTTTCATTTTGCCATTTGCCAACACGAAAGAGACCTCTGAGTCCAGGGAATGGTGATCCGTTCTGAAAATGTTTGAGCCACACTTTTATGCAAATGTGTCTTTTAGCAAGACATTTTCTTGATTTATTGATGTGGTGGCTGCTCAGAACTGGAACACATGCATATGCATGCTTTCTTAAACATAGTAGGATGAGCGCTCTATGCCCTCGTCAGCATCTCGTTAGCTTTCAGAGAGAATGTAATGCAGCATCATGGATCGCTGCCAAACGTGGGTACATGACTGACGGAAAGCAGACACACCTGAAAACACTTAGCTGTCATCACCAGTGAGAATTGAAGGAGATCCAGAGTCCTGACTTGAGTGAACTTCTATGGTGGCAGTGTTGGGTGTAATGAGTTACCAGCTACTGTAATTTACTTATCCATTGAAAAAAGTAAAGTAAGGAATTACTATAACTATTCAGCAGATTTCATTAGTTACAGTACTTATGATGAACTTAAATTAGTCATAGTATTTTATTAATGCACTAGTAAATGTTGAATTATGATTAATGAATGTTGTACAAGTTTCGTTCAAATTTAGTTCATGTTAGTAAATATATAATTTAAAAATTTAATATTTAAAAAATGTAACTACCATTGACTAATGAAACCTCATAAGCTGTTATAAAATCGTTCTCAAGGTAATGATACTTTGGCAAATTGAACAAAATGCAACCCAGGCTCATTCAGAATACGTACCCCATATAAATTTTCTGGAGAACGCCAAATATGTCCCAGGAGCTACGTTTTTTTTGCAGTTTTTATTTTCGCTAATCCACCAGAGGCCGCTGTGTATGCTTTTTCAGATCTCAAATTTCTCTCGCGAGTGCCATTCATGCCTGCTCTTCTTGCGTAAATCCACAAGAGGCCGCTGTTGACTGACTGACCGATCGACTGGCCCACCTTCCTCCTGCCCTAAACCCAACCAATCGTGTTTTCAAAAGCACTGATTGAAATCATCATTTGGGTCAACTCCGTTCTGCGTCTCAAGCCCGTTGACGTATGTGGCGAGCTACTGGACAAACTGGTAACAGCAGAAAAGCCGTCAACACAGAGGTAAGCGGTCAGCTGGTGACCCGACGGGTTCGGGCTTAATTTCTATAATTTTAGATGGGGTCGGGCTGGGCTCGGACCTGCACTCACAATCCGGCTTGCATGGTAAATGAGCGGTCATGTGATGTATTTCGATTAGCCTGAGAAAGTAATCAAATCAAGCAAGCTGACATAGAAAATGATGAGGTCACTCGCTACATTGAAAGCGCTGTCATGGAAAATGAAATTGATGTTCTTGGCTGGTAGAAGATGAACAAACAATCCTACCCAAAACTTGTATAGTTAGCACCATCAGTGAGCGCCGGACCACGCTAAAGCCAAACAGTGGATTCAATAATGTTCCTTCACAAAAACACGTAGCATAATCTTGGTGAGTAAAGCATTTTCAAATGATAACTAAATATGAATTAAATTATAAATGCATAATGTAGACAGGGTATATAGGCTAATGTTGGCATTATTCAGCTTCATTGTCACCTGAAGAGAAGGGGCGAAACAAATCTCACAGTGCCTTTATCTTAATTTAATTACTGCCAAATACCTGTCATAATTTAGAATTTAATTTAATTTGTTAAGAATAACTTAATTTTATTGGATTTTTGGCCAATTAATGGCGTACCTAGGCCTATTTAGAGTGTCGAGTTGTTACGATGTTACAGAGGACTTATTTTATTTCTTTGTTCCAACTTCTAAGTGGCCTATACGTTTGATATGAATAAATTATGTTAAAACACATTTAAACGACTCATTCTTGAAAAAAGGCAAAAGAGATGTGTGTGTGTGCACATTTGAATAATGTCTGGCTGTAAACGGGTTCGGGCTTTTAAAAAGCTGTCAAATTCTTTCGGGCCTAACTTTTAAGGCCTGATTACAGCTGTGAGGCATACGTTCCTCTGGCTACATAATCTGCGATCTCCAGAAATGTATGTGGGGGTATGTTTTCAAAAGGAGCCCATGTTGTGAAAATGACTCTAAAAAAGATTTGTTCATCTCCCATTACTAATTGATATAGAAGAGAATATTCTGCAATTAATAGTTAGCAATTTGGTTGAAACAGCATGGTGGAAATTGTCTTTTTTTATTCTTTTTCAACTTTTGTCCCTCAAATTATCTTGAACAGAGAATGTAAATGTCCATAGTATTTCCCATACTCATGTTTTGTCAGTGCAAAAAGATTGTCAGTCCAAAAATCACTTGCTTTTATGTGAAGTGTTGTCAAGAATGGTTTCCCATACTCGAAATTGGTCTTCTGCTTTTGACCCATTTGAGTGTACACGAGAGAGAAGAGAGAGTGCATACACACACAAACACACACACACACACCATACCTGTCAACATTTGTCTTTGAAACATTTGTCTTTGTTTCGGACAGCAACTGCGATCGGATACTATACCAAAGTAGGCGACCCAGGGGTGTTAAAGACTGTACCAAAAAGCTGAGGTCTGGGGGAGAAATTACGGGAGCTTTCTAGGAGAAATAACAAAACGGGAGGGTGGCGGGAGATGGGTCTGAAATACAGGAGACTCCCGGGAAAAACGGGAGTGTTGGCAGGTATGACACACACAAACACACACAAGTGTGGCCTAATGGTTATGAAATTGGACCTAAAGGTTGCTAGTTAAATTAATGGTCCCAGGAGGAATTGATAAAGCAACCTTTAAGTCCAACTCATAACCATTAGGCCACCCCTGCTGAAAAATCCAGCTTAAACCAGCCTAGGCTGGTTGGCTGGTTTTAGCTGGTCGACCAGCCTGGTTTTAGAGGGGTTTTGGCCATTTCCAGGCTGGTTTCCAGCCATTTCCAGCCTGGTCTTAGCTGGTCAGGCTGGGTGATGACCAGCTAAAACCAGCTTGACCAGCCAAGCCAGGCTGGGAGCCCAGCCAAAACCAGTTATGTCCAGCTTAAACCAGACTGGTCATGCTGGTTTTAGCTGGATTTAGCTGGTCATTTTCCTGCCTGACCAGCTAAGACCAGGCTGGAAATGGCTGAAAACCAGCCTGGAAATGGCCAAAACCCCTCTAAAACCAGGCTGGTCAACCAGCTAAAACCAGCCAATCAGTCTAGGCTGGTTTAAGCTGGATTTTTCAGCAGGGACATAAATCTTTATTATGACTAATTCTAAATAATTATATAATTAGTTATATTTCACTATGAGGACTAGCTTCATAGAAAGTGTTACCAAAATATATACTGTCTACATGGCAAAGACAAAATATATGAATTATTAGAAATTAGTTATTAAAACTATGTTTAAAATGTGGTGGGGAAGAAAGTACCTCTGTTAAAAACCACTATTTGAGATCAAATTTCACAGGAGGACTAATATCAGTGCCTTCATCTATACAAAGCTAAGAGTAAGTAAAATAAATACGATCCCAATCAACCAAATGCAACACATACTGCGACAATAAAAACATTTGGATCCACCGAAGAGAGTGACTAACACTGCAAGATTTTCCTCCTTTTGCATCACCAGGCAGCATGTAGACTATAGGCTGCAGCACTTCAAGCCTGCTGTGAAGAGACGACAGTCTGTACTCATTCCTCCCAGCATGCAGACTACAAGGCCACTTCGTTAATTAGAGCATCACGGATTGTCACAAAGATTCAGAAGCATCACCGTGAGCACCACTTCATCCCACAAATCCTTTTTATTTTGACAGAGCAGGTGAAACCTTGGTGTTCAACACTAGCTATGTTTCCATTCAAAGATAGAAATTAGGCTTATGTAATATTGCCTAACATTGTAATAGACTTATGTAATATTGGACTGTTTATATATAATGAGTCAAAGAGAACAAAGACGTCACTTCCACATAAACGTCCACCAAATATCAAAAAGAAAAACGCTGTTTGCTGTGGTAGGAGAAATCACTCTGGGCCTATTTTCTTGTATAATAGAAATGACTTGCACCTTAGAAGATGAACACAAGGTGGAATTTGGAGGTGTGAGATGCTCTTTGGAAGGCTAAAGTCCAACACAGGCTATTTGTGAAAACGTACCCCATATACAGTTCTGGAGAGTTCAAGTTATGCAGCCAGAGCTACGCATGGCTGCATTTCGTCTTTAAAATGAACTCTACAGAGCAATATTATGCTGGCGATGGCTTTGTTCCTTTTCGCGCTTACCAGCTGACCGATTATCTCCATGTGGACAGCTTCACTGGTGTTACCAGTTTGCCCAGTGGCTCGCCATGTACGTCGGTGGACTTGAGACGCAGAGAGGAGTTGACCTTGATGCATGGGTTTGAAGAACGGTTCCAAAGAGCAGGTACAACAAAAACAAAAGGCAAAAAATCAAATAAACAAGTAAATAACAGGGTGAAAATGTGGTAAAATCTGAAAATGTGATACAAATCAGGCAGAGGCTTCTCTTTTTCTGGATTGCTTTTGGAAACAGTGTTGGTGCTTTTAAAAACATCATCGGTTGGGTTTAGGGAAGGGGGTGGGGCTATTTGGCACTCGCTAGAGCAATAATATTCACGAAATTCACGGATATTCACTTGCTAAAGCAATATTCACGAAAACAGCAAAAAAACGTACCTCCGGGCACTTATTTCGCGCTGTCCAGAAATGTATATAGGGGTACTTGTCAATAACGAGCCTGGGTTGCATAATACTGAACCACTTTAATGAAGATTTTGGCTGAGGGGTTTTAGAAGGAGCATAACAACATTTCTAATGTTTTGCACCATTGGTCTGATTTGTTCATCTATGCCTTCCCATCCTGACCCATTTTTTAATCACATGATCTCCTAAAACAAAATCACATGCTTTTTTTGATGAACATGCTACATTCTTAAAATGTAGCTCTATATACTTTTCTGGAGATCACGAATTATGTTATTATGGAGGTATGTATGGCTGCATTTCATCTTTTAATTGAATGCTATTGGTTGGTATGACGCCGGTCCTTTCTCACTTACCAGCTGACCGCTTACCTCTGTATGGGCGGCTTTTCTGCAGTTACCAATTTGTCCGGTAGCTTGATGCATCAGCGGACTTGAGATGCAGAGCGGAATTGACCAAGACAACGAGGTTCAAGTCCGGCCAAAAACGGTTCCAGAAAGCAGGTAAGACAAAAAAAAAGGCTAAAAAATAAAATAAAGAAGTAAATAATAGGGTGAGAATGTGGTAAAATCTGAAAAAGTGTTCAAAATCAGGGGGCTTTTTCTGGATTGCTTTTTAAAACACTGTGGTTGGGTTTAGGGAAGGGGGTGGGCGGGTCAATCGATGCTTTTTAAAACACTATTGGTTGGGTTGGATTTTCTGACTCTCACCCTGCAAGCCAAGCCCCCATTTCATGCAGTTTCTAAACGTATCCCACAGTGTGCGTGTAAAATCCTTAGTTTCTTCTTTCTTAATTGAAGTAAGATGCATATAGCATTGTTTATAAACTCTTTTACTGCTTTTTGGTGGAGGTCTGACCGTAATTTCATCCTCTTCGCTACTCGATAGTGACGACAAGGGCGCTGCCATATTGGACTATGTTTACATGTCGTTCCGACGTTGAGCCATTTCATTGGTCTAGCGGGAAGCACGTGACGCGAAGCCGCATCTCTCACCATCAAAAAATGATTACGCGAGGATGGGACTATTGCCGACTTTAAACACTTGTAAAAAAAGAACTGCTGGATTTCACGTGGAGAACTTTTTATTTTGTTATTCTTTACCAATTAATCCTTTAATTGGAATAAAAATAATGTAATGCCCCATATATGGGAACGGAATGAAACGAAAAGCTGCTTCACCTTACGGCCTATTAGGGAAAGGGGAGAGAATCGGTCAGTTAGTCAGTCAGTCAACAGCGGCCTCTAGTGGATTTACGCAAAAAAAGCAGGCGCGAATGGCACTCAGAAATTTGAGATCTGAGAAAGCATACACATCGGCCTCTGGTGGATTCGCGAAAACATAAACTGTAAAAAAAAAAACATAGCTCCTAGGATGTATTATTCTCCAGAAATTTATATAGGGTATGTAATTAGAATGAGCCTGGGTGATTTATTCAGTAAACATGTTTTGATCATAGCTTATGCACATTTTTTCTTATCGTATGAGAAGTTTGTCTTACTCAGATTTGCACATACATTTTTCATGCACATCTTGACAATTCCAAAGCACTTTTTATGCAATATTCCAAAATAGGTGAATGGAAACATAGCTACTGACTCCATCTTGGTGTACAACCTTCAAATAGTGTGCCTTTAAACAAACCCTTAGGAAAATTCTGGCAAACTTTTTTTGCCTGGGATTGGTATCACAATCAAGTATGCTTCTGGCATCAATAGCACTTGCAGACAAACACTGGGGAGAAGCAACTGTCCTAAAGGATATTCTTAGAACAGTGTGAAACATGAGGGACCGGATTAACCAGGTCATACCATTGGCCCGGATCATAAGCTATAATCCCATTGGACTCGGCAAGGAGTCTTAGGCTATGTCTACGACATAAAAGACTACAGACTGAAGTGTGGACTGTGGAGATGGAGGCATTTGAAAAAGATGACGCATTTAGTCATGTGATGTGACATACCCATTCGATATACCAGTTTAATTCAGCATGAGATTGCCCTCATGTTTTTAAATAAAGCAATGACAAGTTTCCATCACGCTGTAAAAAATGCTGGGTTCCACACACAATTGATTTGTGTTGGGACAACATGAAGGAATCAAGTTAACTTATTAGTTTTTTTACAAATTCAAGTGCATTGAACCTAAACAATTAAGTTGTCCCAAAAATAAAATCTCAAGAAATGTGTCGTTTCACCTAATTTTAAATAAGTAGTTTGAACAATCAGTAAACATGACTTTTTTATATTAAGTGGCCTTAATTACCATGTACTTATTAAATGTAATCATTTGGTACAATGCACTTATGTCACGATCACCAGCGATCATAACTCCCAGATCGCTGGATCTCACACACAAACACACATGGACTACAATTCCGCCATTAATGGACTACATATTCAGTCATGCCACACACATACTCACACCTGCTCCAAGTCTCTACTGATTACATTCGCACCACCTGAGCATTGTCAAAAACTGATTACTGATCCTATTTAAACAGCACACACTCTCACTTCCATTGCTGAGTCTTGTTATCTATAAAGTGACAATTCAACACGTTTCCTTAGTCTTGTTTCTCCGTGTGTTTACCCTAGCCTTGTTCCTAGTTATCCCTGTCTGCCGCCTGCCTTCCAACCTCTCGCCTGATACTTTTGACTTTGATTCTGGACTGCCTTTATACATCTGTTTGCACCTGTGTTGACCTTTGCTTGCCTGACTTTGATTAAACCTGCAAGTGGATCCAAAAGTCAGTTGTCTGTGTCACTCCCCGTGTTACAACTTATTATACACATACAGGTTTTTTTTACATCGTACTTATGTTTTAAAAATCATCCGCATGCAGTTCTATCTGTAATTGATTTTGTAATTACATTTACAATTACACTGTTTACCTATCCCTTACACTTTAACCCAGTGGTTCCCAAAGTGGGTGTCGGGGCCAGTGTTGCCAGATATAACAGACTTTTTCCAGCCCGAACGCACAAAATTCCCCCCCGCACAAAATATTAGATTAATCATTCATTCATTGATTTTATTTTCAACTTAGTCCTTTTATTAATCAGGGCTCGCCACAGCGGAATGAACCGCCAACTTATCCAGCACATGCTTTTACACAGCAGATGCCCTTCCAGGCTCCATTTTTTGAAGTAAAGTCAACAAATTATTTTAAAGGCAACAGGTTTCCTCACTTAGTTTAAGTTTAATTTTTACAGTGTAAGAAAAAGAAATACAATAGAAGTCAGTGGTTACAGGTTTACAAGACGAGACAAGTTCTTTTGTGAGAAAAACAGCAGGTTTGTGACAAGTGAAGGGACAGTAAATGATGGCAGAATTTCAGTTTTGAGTCCCTTTAAGGCCAGTTAAAATAAAGTGGGACAAAAAAAATTAAACACAATGGACAAATTAGTTCAACATAACAACCACGGTCCCTCAGAAGTCCTTATCAGGCATCAGCCATATTGGGTGCCAGAGTCTTGCAGAAGGATATGTAGGTGGTAAAGGAGATTAAAGCAACGCGATTAATTGAGAAATCCAAGACCTGAAACCAGACAGCACTTTTTTTTTTATCAAAAAACTTTGGGGAGCTTAATGAAGTCTCAACTGCTGACAGATCCTCTATGCTTTTGGTCAATAAGGTTACCGCTAGGCAGTGCCAGGTTTATTAAGAGTTTCCCATACTGGCAGAGAGTTGATGAAACTGGTGGGTGATCAAACACAGCAGAGACTGCACTAATCAGTTCTTCACTGATCACTGAACCCGGCGACACCAAGAGTCTGCACTGAACTGAACATCCCCTCCTTTCAGTCTCAACACTTTAATCCAATGAATAAAGGACGAAAATGAGTGAAAGTCACCCAGTTCATCCTGTCACATTAGATACTGCCATTTATATGAAACTGATTAATCTTTACTGTCAACACTTTAAATCAATCATGTCACTTTAATGTAATACGGTAATGGATATATTATATTAATAGAAACATATTAATAATGACTGAAATAGATCACAAATTTAGCAAAAAATTATAAGGTAGCACAATCTAATAGTCAAAATCTCAACCCAGGCTAATTGGAAATACATGTCTTTTTACATGTAAATACGTGGTTTTTGCGAAAAACCCAAAAGTGAAACATAAGCTCATTCTGAAAACATAGCCCTATATACGTTTCTGGAGATTGAGAATTATGTAGCCGGAGCTACGTATGGCTGCATTTCATCTTTAAAATGAACGCTACGGGGCAGTATGACACCGTTCTTTTTCTTGCTAAACTCATGAACCTCTTACGCATGTCTGTCTAGCGCATTTACACTGAATAAGAATAGAAAAGTGTTCTGTCAACATGAATATGAACAGTTTAAATGCAGGAGTTCATGAGTAGTTACGGATGAGGTAATGGTGATGTGCCCCTCCAAGTCATGACATAATTATACATTAACAACTCATGAGTTAGGCTTAAACTTAAATGTTAATTAATACATTAATTAACAACATGTACTAGCAAGTAATTAAGGTAGCCGTTATTTACACAGGAAGTCTTGTGAATCATGTAGCTAAAATTATTTAATGATTAGCACATGCCTTAACTCATCATTAATTCATAATAATGTTTAGTTTACATATTAATACATCATTATTCATGTACTGTTATTGTAAAGTGTGACTCTTATTTGTTTTAGATTTCTGCCTGTGCATGTCATCTAGAAACAAGTTAAAAAAAAACCTTGAGAACTTCAACAAGAGAGCTTGATAACCTTTATAATTTTGGTTGACATTGTGCTGTCAGTTCAAAGGATTCCATCAAAGCCTCTGCAAACTTCATATATTATTGTGCATCTGAATGATGTGAAACATGAAAGTAGCTTCAGTTGCAGTGAAGGTGAAGATTTGAAGTGAATTTTAATCTCGTTCTCACTCAGATCTACAGTATATAGCTTTGAATAGCTCCCAAATTGTATGAAATACTTTTATGACATAGAATCATATATTTGTCATGATGGTGTACAACTCCTGTCTTTCTTTCTTTCTATCTTTTGAACAAAACGAGGTCAATGCTGGGCAAAACGATTCCCTCAAGTATGTTGAATATGGTAACAGAGGGACCCTTTACATAAAAGAAGTATACTTATATAGTATATACTTACAGTTAGGTCCATAAATATTTGGACATCGGCACAATTCTAACACTTTGGGTCTATACACCAACACAATGGATTTGAAATGAAACCACTTTTGGACCCTTAACAAGTGGGAGGCAATTCCTACAGTGTTCACCTGATTTGGATGTAAATACCCTCAAATTAAAGCTGACAGTCTACAGTTAAAGCATGGACCTGGATTTGTTTAATTTCAAATCCATTGTGATGGTGTATAGAGCCAAATATGTTAGAATTGTGTCAACATCCAAATATTTATGGCCCTAACTGTATATACATTATAGTATATTTTAAGTGTACCCCATGTAGATAGTACACTGACATCCGTAGTACATACTATTAGTATAATTGTAGGTAACACTTTATTTGGATGGTCCACTTGAGTATTTGTAGATTGTCTGCTTAATATCTGTTGATACTGCTCCTTCAACAGACATTTAACTGACTATAAAAAAACTTTACAAGTTTGTCAACTTGCCCCACTTTGTGGACTCCTGGGTGAGCCGGTCTACAAAAGAGGTGTGTTTTGTTTGATATTATTATTAGTAGTAGTATTTTGTATTATATGCATATTTATATTATTTTATTATTAAACAAGTTTAGATTTGTCCACCTGTAAGGTTTTAGACCATATGGGGCATAGGATGTGTGTTTGGATATAACCAGGGCTTAAACTGTGCTGGAACAAGCCGGATTCGAATCCGGCACCTTATTTTACCGATCCCTGTTCTCACATGCCCGCCCTTCTTTCTTTCTTCCGCAACTACCCAACCCTTTTCACTTTCGTCCGGGACAACATCCCGGCATGTGAATATAACTCAGTTTTTTTGAGCACACTTCGTTATTATTGCTCATTTATTCATTTGCTGGAAATTAGAACTGAATTTAGAAATAATTTTGATAAAATCTTAGCGCTTAACAAACTAAATTAAATATGTAGGCTAATGGATACCTTCGTTTTCTTATTCACGAAAGAGAGGAAGAGAAAGTAAAGTGGCCAAATGGAGGAGGCTCGTTCTTTATCCTTGCTGCAGATGCTCTGTTTAACTTTTTTCTTGCTAGTGAAGCGTTCAGTTTTTCCACTTACAAAGTCCTTCATGTAAATAGCAAATGCGCCATGGTGTGACGCAACTGACTCTTAAAGGGAATGAGAGATGAGACTCTGATTGGTTTACTCTCAAAACACACCCATAACTCATTAAGTGAATAAGCACAACCCTGTTAACCATGCGCCATTACTTTAGACTTTGCGCCTAGATCATTAAAATAGAGCCCTATGGGGCAGTTTGACGCCACCTACAGCTTCTGTTTCTTTTCGCACTACTAGATGACCGATTACCACCATGTGGATGACTTTTCTGCTGTTACCAGTTTGTCCAGTCGCTCGCCGTATACATCAACAAGTGGTTAAAAGAAGCTTCGTATTTTATATTTATAATTTCTCTTTATTTATTTATTCTTATTTTATCCAGTAGAAGCTAATTGTAATAATATCATAATACCTTTTTTGCTTGTTCAAACAACTTATTTAAAATGAGCTGAAACAAAACAATCAAGTTTTCAATAATTGTGTTATGTTTAATATACTTAAATTTATTAAGTAACCTCAATCAATTCAATTTGTCCTGGCACAACATTACTGAGTCCTGCTTGTTTTTTCATTCATCCATTTCATTTTCAGCTTAATCCCTTTATTAATCTGGGGTCGCCACAGCGGAATGAACCACAGCATATGTTTTACGCAGTGGATGCCCTTCCAGCTGCAACCCATCACTGGGAAACACAATACACCCACATTCATTCACACACATACTCTACGGCCAATTTAGCTCACCCCAATTCACCTGTACCACATGTCTTTGGACTTGGGGGGGAAACCCACGCGAACATGTGGAGAACATGCAAACTCCACACAGAAATGCCAACTGACCCAGCCGAGGCTCGAACCAGCGACCTTCTTGCTGTGAGGCGATCGTGCTACCCACTGCGTAACCATGACGCCTGCTTGTTTTGGGTTTTTTTTGTGTAAAATGCGGAGTTTTAAATCTTTGATTCTTTGTCCAACATTCTCTCAGATAAATTATGATTTTAGTTAAGTGAAGGATTCGTCAGATGCATATGATTGACCCTAAATGCAAATCTTCACACATTACAAGGGGCTGATATATAATAAATGCTGAAAATCTCTCACAGAGTTACATCTTGGACGCATATGCTGATGGCACCATGAAACTCAAAGCCATACTCATGCATCATTTACAGTTTCTTCTACAAAGTCCCATAGTGTGCCGCCTCATACAGATTTTATAATATGCAGAATAACTAAGGATAAATAATGTAGAATTAAATGGATACAAAAATGTAGCACACAGGAAGTGCTCTCAGCGCAGCTCTGTCTTTTTACGGCTCCTTTTGTCACATCTAGGGCCAATTGTCCAGTCAAGCGCATCATGACATTACATCAGCCATAACCAAGGTACTGTAGCTGATGGAAGAGTTTCTTGGCATGGTTGACGACTGCCAACATCGCTAAATGAGTCTAATGGAGCACATGAGTGGCAGAATGGCAGCTGTTTCACAAGCTGGCATGTGAAGAACTCTAACGGGGGCTTGTGCGACACAGTGGGGAAAAAAACATGGCAGGCTTAAGCAAGTAAAACCTTCCAAACAAACAGGTTTTAAGGAGGAAATCCTATGAAAACATCACCATTCACTGTGTTGACATGGCCTTCATAAAAAAGTCATAATCAAAGAAATTTAAAATCCTATAAAATAAACAATCATGTAACACTTTTGAGATTTACAGAGTTTTTGTTACATAAATCATTGCAATAAAAGTGTTGTGAATAAATATTAGTTCAAGTTTATTTAGTCACACTTTAATTTAAGGTGACATGGTTACGGTGTAGCGGTTCAATTATTAATTCATTCATTTTTCCTCAGCTTAGTCCCTTATTTATCATGTTCAAATAGGAATGAGTCACCAACTATTCTGCATATGTTTTACACAGCGGATGCCCTTCCATCTGCAACCCAGTACTGGAAAACACCCACTCGCATTAACCTCCTTGGGCTTTAGTGGCCACATATGTGGACAGCACATTTTAGCTCTTAAGTGGTAAGTATTTAAAATACTTTGAATGTTTTTTATTTTGTTACAGACATGCAGTACAACGTCATCCTTCAACTGTTTTGAAAAGTCCCAAACCCTATTTTTAACTGTCCAAAATGGAAAAAAATGTTGTTTTTACTCTCTGAAAAATAAATAAATTCTATGTTATATGCATTAAAAAATTCTGAAAAAAGTGTTTTATGTAAATTCGGACCATGAGTCCACATATATGGACATCATTTTTCTCTAAAAGTACAGTATATCAAAAGATGATACTTAGATTTTTATTCTAATTTGGTTCCAATAAGCCCAAATAGCAAAGAGAAATAAAAAATGCATATAAAAAAACACTTTGGGCCTTAAAAGGTTAACACACACACTACGAACAATTTTTATTTACCCAATTTACCTATACTGAAGGTCTTTGGGCTGTGGAGGAAACTGGAGCACCTGGAGGAAACCCGTGTGAAACTCCACACAGAACTGCCAACTGACCCAGCTGGGACTCCAACCAGTGACCTTCTTGATGTAAGGCAACAGTGCTAAACACTGAGCCACTGTGTCGCTGAGCGGATGCTCTTCCATCTGCAACCCAGTACTGGAAAACACCCACTCACATTAACACACACACTACGAACCATTTTTATTTACCTAATTCACCTATACTGCAGGTCTTTGGGCTGTGGAGGAAACCGGAGCACCTGGAGGATACCCGTGTGAAACTCCACACAGAACTGCCAACTGACCCAGCTGGGACTCCAACCAGCGACCTTCTTGCTGTAAGGCAACAGTGCTAAACACTGAGCCACTGTGTCGCTGAGCGGATGCTCTTCCATCTGCAACCCAGTACTGGAAAACACCCACTCACATTAACACACACACTACGAACCATTTTTATTTACCTAATTCACCTATACTGCAGGTCTTTGGGCTGTGGAGGAAACCGGAGCACCTGGAGGATACCCGTGTGAAACGCCACACAGAACTGCCAACTGACCCAGCTGGGACTCCAACCAGCGACCTTCTTGCTGTTAGGCAACAGTGCTAAACACTGAGCCACTGTGTCGCTGAGCGGATGCTCTTCCATCTGCAACCCAGTACTGGAAAACACCCACTCACATTAACACACACACACCCTATGAACCATTTTTATTTACTTAATTCACCTATACTGCAGGTTTTTGGGCTGTGGAGGAAACCGGAGCAAATTTCAAGCCTAAATACTATTGGGTGCAGATAAATGAGAAGGTTTTAAAAAAGTTGAACATACTATATTTAAATGAGGATAAAATATCATGGTGTAATGCTTAATCATACTATCCAAAACCCACAATATCTTTAGTATCCCAGTGTAAGAGCTACAGTCAACGGTGGCAAGAAATGAATGGCAGTAATTAAAGTAGATATATTAAAACATTGATTGAACAGCCAGATTATGTTGAAGGAGTCCTTGAGGTGCATTTATCCTGAGGTAATGATTTGTAGATATTAAATGATTTGTAGATATTAAACAATCACTCACAACCAGTGTTGGACATTGTAGATTATAGCACTCTAAATATAGAGGTCCCGAGGGTACATCCTCATATTACCGGGTTGTTATAAAAGAAATAAACTAAAAAGAATGTTGTTGTTGGGGCGTCACGGTGGCGCAGCGGGTAGCACGATCACCTTACAGAAAGAAGGTCCCTGGTTTGAGCCTTGGCATTCTCTGTGGAGTTTGCATGTTCTCCGCATGGGTCACCTCCAGGTGCTCCAGTTCCCCTACAATCCAAAGACATACGGTACAGGTGAACTGAATAAGCTAAATTGGCTGTGGTGTATGTGAAAGTATATGGGTGTTTCCTAGTGTTGGGTTATGTCATGAAGGGCATTAGCTGCTACAGCAAAAATAAAGCTGAACCCGAGATGGAACCTTGTGGGACAACACAAGTAATAGGTTCTGATGCAGAGAAGAGACTACACTTTCTTCACCGAAAAGGACTACAATCTCTAGCATCTGCTGTGCTTTTGTGAGGCTTAATCGCACAGCTTCTACTGCCTGGTCTCCATCTTGACTGATAAAGCAGCTTTTGGCCCAAACTAAGCTGAATGAGTGTGTCAGAGTCTCCGACAGTGTTAGACTTCTTTAGTCAACCTTTTATATTCTCGAAACTATCAATAAGCCAGACTTGTAATAAACATGATGGATTATAGCTAGATAAATGGTCGCATACTTTACGTACTGAAGAGCTAGGGGATGGGTGAATGTACCAAAAAGTTTATTGAATACAGATGTGGCCACTGAGAATGTGCGTTTCTTTACGTCCAGTGCTGCAATTTGTCACACGGAGTGCTGCAGCAGCAAAGGCTGCCTTTTCATAAAAAAAAAAAAAAAAAAAAAAACATTTTTGTGCTTTACGCAATATCCACCAGGTGGCGTAAGGAACATCCGATTTGGCTATTGTCAAGCCAGTGCGTGCGAACGCCCCTCAAATCAAACAACCCACCCAGGGGTGCAATTTTGAATACCATAGATGGCCAACTAAGGTCGCAAGTTCCATCGTTATAATAAATAAATATAAGGGAAAGAAAAAAACATAGCTACTGGTCAGTTTAAGATATTCCATTAAACACCTTATGGCTAGTTTTATTTTTCGCTTAAGATCGCCCTTATGTTTCCCCATTTAAATGTAAGGGTGTTGCATAAAATTATATTTTAATTTAATAAGTGGCATTTCTTTGCTGTGTCCTCCTTGTTGTTTCAATAACGCATATTAATCTTTACACCCCATTGAAGACTTATAGTTGTCGAGAGTTTTTGTCACATTTAAAAGGTGTGTTTGTGCATGAAACATGCGCGTTTAGATGCATATATGTGTGTGTGTGAGAGATCTAGCCAAAGAGCACCCGCTTCACAGCTCCATTGACGCTGCGAACGGCTTTGTTTCTTTCTTTATTTTGGAGATAATGAATACATATTTGAATAAGAATACAAAATTTAGTTTTGGGAAAAGGAAGACTCTCTTCTTTAACTGATTTATATAAATAAATCTGTGCAAACAGGTTTAACTGTGATCACCAATATGGTTTAGTTTGATAATTATGTAAAAGACTACTATAAATGTAACAGTATATTGATTTGTATTATCATGTACTGTAGGTAATTATTTATTTGAATTTTTTTTTAAGTTTATTTATTTATTTTTAATTAATTTACTATTATTATTATTTCATTATTTTTATTTATTTATTTACTATTATTAACAATATTTTCAATTTTGCTATACTTTTATTTATTCCTGTTGTAATTGTATTTTAATTGTATTTGTTTGCTAATGTATTTCGGCGGCAATGTTCAAAAATGGGGGGAAAGTTACAACTTTAAATGTACAAAATGTTTTGTTAAAGCTTGAGAAAATCATCACAAATAAATGTTTAAAAAAAGAATACAAAATTTACAAGTTATATGTGCACTTTTGTATTCCCAACACAATAATGTCATGGATCTAGATAAAACTTATATTGAAATCATTTACAATTTCAAATATCGAATATAATAATAAACATTAAATAAATAAACCAATATGAAACAAACAAGAGATATAACAATTTAGAAATAAACTGTTTTAAGTCATTTTGAACTTTCATTTTACAAAGGCGTATCTGAAAAATAGATTTCAGATATTTTCTAAATGTTTTAATTGTAAATATCTTAATTTAGACATTTTCTTTGCTAAGTGTAGGACTATTAAAGTTGAGGAGTTGTCTCCCACTCATACCTTTGTTTTTACCAGGAGATTTTACAAGAACTACAGCTGTTCTGACGAGACTCATGCTGTGTCCGAAATCGCCTACTACTCAGTGTACTGCATTTGAATTTAAACGTACTACTCGGCCGTTAGAAAAGTACAGACATCCCAAATTGTGAAAAGTAATTTTCGGGGGAGACAGAGATAATTTGCGGGAGATCTGCTACGTATGTAAAGACCAGGGGGTGTGCGACATATGAATAGAAATCAGTCACATTACAGCCACCATTTTGTCATCATCATGTGACCTACTCACATCAGTTGCGTCGCTTAACTCCCATTCATGAATTCTCTATAACTTGAAAGTTGATGTGGAGAAGCTCAGCAAAACATGTCTACTCCATGCAATCCTCTATAGCCGTCCCCCCATTTATGAGTTATCTCGTGGGGTATTAAATGATAGCTTAGCATCCATCCGAACTTTCGGACACAGCAATTAGAAAAGTATGTTATATACAGTATGAATGTTAGTAGTATGAATGGAAATCGAACATAATACATCCGCCATTTTGTCATGATCATGTGACCTACCCGCGTTAGTTGTGTCTCTTCACTGAATTTTCTCGCGGTGCATCATGGGATAGTGCATCTATCGGATGTGCACTTCAGAATCTCACCGAAATAGCAGGTCATCTGGGTACTTCTCACATGCTGTTTATCAAATTCTATGAATTTGTTTTAGCATACTATATAGTATGGAAGTATGCGATTTCAGACAAAGCTACAGAATCATCATGAACAAACAATAATGAACTGACTATGAAGCAAAGAAATGCTGCTCAGACATAGGTGCAGAAATTAGCCACAGCTGAAGTGGCTAATCAGAACAGCCGATCGGCGTTAAACAATAAAACCACATGACCACAACAACACAGACACGTAACAACAAACACACATGGAAGTAAGCAAAACACAACCAAATGACAACAACACAGACAACCACAGAAAGTGCGCACAAACCCACAACTGTGAAAATATGCATGTGTTATTATTAGTTTCATAGGCAAGAGTTTTTGTGCTACTCAACCTTCTCTGGTTTAGCTTGAATACTTATCTTTGACTGTGGTATGAGCTGCTGCAAAAGACCCCTGTATCGTATTGAGGAGATCTACGGCTATTACTAACTTCTTATCAAGTGTCTGCCTAAGCTTGCTTCCATGAAGGATAGAGGAAGGAATGTTATACCACACTACAGAACAAATGAAGAAGTACAACCAGCTCACTTCCTCTCCCAAAGTGTTACAGTTCTGAGGTTTCCATCAGGTATTTTCCCCCTCACTTTCGATAGATCTCTTACCTCAGAGGCGTGATAACAGAAGTCCTATCCATTTTTAATCCTGCTCTGCCATTTTGTTTCTCTACACTGATCTCAGCATGTTTATTGTATGTGCAGCCCATGGCACGCAAAACCACTGGGATTCTTTTTCTTTTTATGTGTTAGTTTCATAAGCTGTTTTCCACCTTATCGTGAAGTGAGTCTTTTTAAAGTCGCAAAAAAAGGAAATACCAAATGTGAACTAGAATCTAAAGTTTGCTAGCATGAGTCAAACAAGCCAATACCCAGGTCCCTACAATGTTCTGATGTAGAGCTATCGCTGTTTTTAAAAGGTTGCTAGGTTAGCATGTTATATTGCTATGTGGACAATTGACAGATTAGTGATTAGTCTGATATACCTGAAAAGATAAAGCAACAAAATCTAATGCAGAACACAGCTTTTGGCCAAATTTGGGGCTTGTATATATTTTTTATATGCCCAAATTATTAAAATGTAATATTTAACTTTTTTTTTTTTACAATAGTTTACATTACAATATTTTAACATTATTCAAAAATGATTAGTCCCTACTGAAGAAAAAAAAACAGCTTAAACCCGCCTAAGCTGGTTGGCTGGTTTTAGCTGGTTGATCAGCCTGGTTTTAGAAGGGTTTTGGCCACTTCCAATCTGGTTTCCAGCCATTTCCAGCCTGGTCTTAACTGGTCAGGCTGGAAAATGACCAGCTAAAACCAGCTTGACCAGCCTGGTTTAAGCTGGACATAGCTGGTTTTGGCTGGGCTCCCAACCTGGCTAGGCTGGTCAAGCTGGTTTTAGCCTGGAAGTGACCAAATCCCCTCTAAAACCAACCAACCAGCCTAGGCTGGTTTAGGCTGTTTTTTCAGTAGGGGTCTGATTGACTTGAGGAGATATAGCAACAATCTTGAATGCAGAAGGCACAATTTGACCAAATTTAGGCCTTGTAGCATGAACGACCTAGGAGGAGTTTGTTTTTGAGGACAGAGTAGTATAACAGTATGCTGGCTTTCTCAAGCCAACATAAACTGCTAAGTGGTTGCTAAGCAGTTGCAAAATGGCATCGCTTGTGTACATGTTTGATCAAATGCTAATACTTAGTAGGCATTTCTAGCATATGTTCTTGGACTTAGATAATCATAAATAGCATGTAGCTAATCGTTATTAGCACTTGGCTTATCATTGTTACCATGCATAGTACACAATACGTCCCATTTGCTAGCATGAGTCAAACAAGCCAATACCCAGGTCCCTACAATGTTCTGATGTAGAGGTATTGCCATTTTTAAAAGGTTGCTAGGTTAGCATGTTTTATTGCTATGAGGACAATTGACAGATTAGTGTATATACATCAAAGACTCTAGCCAATATAAGTGATATAAATCAACCCCTCTCTATGTCTTTATGACAGTCAAAAACTGGACTTGGACATTTTGTAAAAATGGCTTGCCATATTTTATTGAAAATATAATGCTTAATAAGTGTGAAAGTGATACATGCAACAATGGCTCGGCTCATCAGTTAAAAAAAAGGACTTTGAAGTCAAAATGGCTTGCCATTAGTTGAGAAAAATAATTCTTAAAAATGATTTATTGGAGAACTATAAGTATGATAAACCTGAAAAGATTTAGCAGTCTATAGTCTGATTGGCATGAGGAGATATAGCATGGAGACAGCTGATTAATTACATTGGTGTTATGTTTGGTATGTCATAGTTTCTTTGACAAATGCATTCTCATTCTCCAAATGAGTCCAAAACCACCTTAAGCCACTATATTCGAAATTGCCATTTCCATCACTTGTTTCTCATGCAACACTTCAAAATGCGTATTAGCACAGGATGATGAAAACTCTCTATTTACTCTATTGTTATAAGCTTGTCCGATAGAATCATCAACAGACTGTGTTTTTCCAGAGCTTTCAGCTTTCAGCAATAGTTGCTTCAGTACAAGGAAATCAATTAAATGCTCCTTGATCCCCTGAATGTCATCGAGATTTACTATTCATATAACAGATCTTCGCTCTCGGTGGCATACATCAGGGTTGCAAGTATTTTTGCAAAAATTGTTGTATTTTTTCCAATCCAGGCTCTCACTCTGATTACATACCTCTATATGCATTTCTGGAGAGTGCCACATACGTCCCAGGAATTTCTCTTGCGAGTACCATTCACGCCTGCTCTTCTTGTGTATATAGACCAGAGGCCACTGTTGACTCTTTGACTGACTGACTAACTGACCGAGTCAACCACCACCCACCCACACCCTGCGCTAAACCCAACCGATAGTGTTTTAAAAAGCACTGATTGACCAGCGCCCACCCACTTCACTAAACCCAACCGATAGTGTTTTAAAAAGCACTGATTGACCAGCGCCCACCCACTTCACTAAACCCAACTGATAGTGTTTTGAAAAGCTATCAAGAAAAAGAAAAGCCCTCGCGGCAGCCAGATTTTTACCACATATTCAGATTTTACCACACTCTCACCCTGTTATTTACATGTTTGTTTTATTTTTTGCCTTTTGTTTTTGTCTTACCTGCTTTCTGGAACCGTTCTTCGCCCGACTTAAATCCTGTCATCAGGGTCAAATTTGATCTGCATCTCAAATCCTCCAATGTACATGGCGAGCCACTGGACCAACTGGTAACAGCAGGAGAGCCGTCCACACAGGTAAGCACAAAAAGGAATGGCGTCATACCACACAGTAACATTTGTTTTAAAGACAAAATGCAGCAATATGTTCCTCTGCGCACATAATTTGTGATCTCCAAAAATGTATATAGGGCTATGTTTTCAGAATGAGCCTATGTTGATTAGTTTTTTTCTTATGCCTCTTATTGCAATTTGTTGAATCTACACAGAATCAAATGTAACCTCTTTTAAAAAGTGACCATTGTTTGGCTGATACAGTGTGTCAGTTGATTCACTCAGTGCCAGGTTTCTGCATGAAAGGGACTGAAATATGGCCTCTAAGGTAAAAACCTCCCTCCAGCCACACTTCTAAAACTTTAGTAATGGCTTTTATTGAATCTCTAGTTTCACCCTTTTGAGACACACTGACTGCTTCCATGCTGCTTGACGTTTAATGTGTGTATGTTTAAGATGGTCTATTTTTTGTCTGTTTTCTGTAAGCAGAAAACACTCGACAAAAGCATCACAGTACATTGCTTTAGATGAGTTGCTTAGCCTCATTATTTACAAATAACCGAAACCCTGTAAATGTAGTGGTGGTAGTAGATCTGCCATCATATCCAACCCTGGGTTGTCATATATCTCTCTCTTTAGATAGATAGATAGATAGATAGATAGATAGATAGATAGATAGATAGATAATGTTAGCATGATTTTACATTGTTAATGCTGTCAGATAGATGCTTAGATAGATAGATAGATAGATAGATAGATAGATAGATAGATAGATAGATAGATAGATAGATAGATAGATAGATAGATAGATAGATAGATAGATAGATAGATAGATAGATTGACAATGTTAGCATGATTTTACATTGTTAATGCTGTCAGATAGATGCTTAGATAGATAGACAGACAGACAGACAGACAGACAGACAGACAGACAGACAGACAGACAGACAGACAGACAGACAGACAGACAGACAGATAGATAGATAGATAGATAGATAGATAGATTGACAATGTTAGCATGATTTTACATTGTTAATGCTGTCAGATAGATGCTTAGATAGATAGATAGATAGATAGATAGATAGATAGATAGATAGATAGATAGATAGATAGATAGATAGATAGATAGATAGATAGATAGATAGATAGATAGATAGATAGATAGATAGATAGATACAGATAGATAGATACAGATAGATGCTTAGATAGATAGATAGATAGATAGATAGATAGATAGATAGATAGATAGATAGATAGATAGATAGATAGATAGATAGATAGATAGATAGATAGATAGATAGATAGATAGATAGACAATGTTAGCATGATTTTACATTGTTAATGCTGTCAGATAGATGCTTAGATAGATAGATAGATAGATAGATAGATAGATAGATAGATAGATAGATAGATAGATAGATAGATAGATAGATAGATAGATAGATAGATAGATAGATAGATAGATAGATAGATAGATAGATAGATAGATAGATAGATTGATTGACAATGTTAGCATGATTTTACATTGTTAATGTTGTCAGATAGATGCTTAGATAGATAGATAGATAGATAGATAGATAGATAGATAGATAGATAGATAGATAGATAGATAGATAGATAGATAGATAGATAGATAGATAGATAGATAGATAAAAAGGAGAAGGTAGTTGGAATTTTTATAGATTTAAAAAAAAGGCATTTGATACAATAAATCATAATATATTGGTAAATAAATAAGAAAAGTATGGTATTAGAGGAGTAGCCTTGGACTGGATAAGCAGTTATTTAAAAATAGGCAACAGTTTGTGGAAACTGGCAACCATAAATCATCATATCTAAATATAAATTGTGGCATACCACAAGGATCAGTTTCAGGTCCAATATTGTTTATAATTTACATTAATATGTGTAAGATATCACAGTTGTTTAAGTTTATTTTATTTGCAGATGATACGAGTATTTTTTGTTCTGGGGATAATTACCAAAACTTATGGAGTGGATTAAAATAGAAATTATAAAATTGAAATTGTGGTTTGACATAAATAAATTGTGATTAAATACAAGTAAAACAAAGGTTATGTTATTTGGGAAATTAAAAAGTAGTCATAATATAGATTTAAAAATTGATAATGAAGTTATAGGAAGAGTATATGCAATTAAGATTCTTGGTGTTGTATTGGATCATAAATTAGTTGGAAACCGCAAATAAATAATGTGATACTAAAATAAGTAAAAACTGTAGATATAGTGTTTGAAGCAAGATTTATCCTGGACAATAAATCAATGTATATATTATATAGCACACTTATGTTGCCGTATATGAGTTATTGTGTTGAAATTTGGGGGAATACATATAAATCTAATTCACAATGTACTGTGCAGAAAAAAAGTAGACTGATAGAACATGTGGGATATTTGGAGCATACAAGTCCTTTATTTTTAAATTGAAGACAATTTATGATCAATCAATGATTTGGTTAAATTTAATACAGCACAATTTATGTTTAAAGCTAGGAATAAATTACTTCCGAAATGCAAACAAAAGTTTTTTGAAGAACGACAAGGGGGATATAATATGAGGGAAGAACAACATTTTAGGAGGTTGAAAACAGGGACAACTTTAAAAAGTTTGAGTACGTCTGTCTGTGGTGAGAAATTATGGAACAGTCTAGAACAGACTCTCAAACAATGTCAGGATATTAATCGATTTACAAAGTTGTATAGATATATATATAATTACAGGAATATAATGATGAAGGTGATTGAAAAAGGAGAAAGATATGATGACATTTTATTGAATAGCTATTTGCAGTGTTATGGTTTTTTTTTGGGGGGGGGGGGGGGGGGTCTATGTTACAAAATGTAAAGTTACAAATGGAATTCAACATATAATTTGTCAAAAAAAAAGAGGATGAAATATGTCTCATGTAAAAAGAAAAGGTACGTAAATGAAGAAATAAGTTTAAGCCATAAACGAATGATGTATGTGGTAATGGGGTGGGAAAATAATAAGCTTGTGCTTCCTCCCGCTCCATTTTCGGCCATGTAAAGATATATAAATAAATCAAATCCTACATATACATATATATATAAATATATATATACACACATTTAGTTTACTAAATCAGTAGTGAATGCACCTGAAAAGACAGACAGAGGTCAAGTGAGGGAACTTGCTGGACTTTAGCTAAAAACAGTAGGTGCCACAATTACACTCAGATAAATGATTTTCTGAAGACTGAGGTTTTGCCTCAGGGTGAGCAGATGGCCCTTAAATATTACATATACATTAACAGAAATTAATGAACAATGTAATGATTGATTTCAGTACAGTAATTCATCTAGAATGGTATTTTGCAAAATATGAAATAATGAAACCTCGTATGCATGGACATCTGTTAATGGGCGTCACTGCATTTATTAAAACAAGTACTAAAAATACTACAATAAATATTGTCTTATTTATGCTATTTTGTTTTGACTCCCTCTTTTTTTTTGGTCATTTCAACCACAGCTTCACTCTCTGGGCCCTATCATGCACCCAGCACAATGTGGTGCCAGGTGCAATGCATTATTTTGGGTAGTTTCAGCCTGGTGCAGGTATCATTTTCACGTCCTACACCACATTGTTTAAATAGCAAATGCATTTGGGCTCGTTTGTGTGCCCTTCTAGATTTCTCTATCAAGCTCCTGAAGTTCACTGATGACACTACAGTCACTCCTCATCAATGATGGAGACGAGTCTACTCACAGACTGGCATTTGAACAGCTTGCTGTCCGGAGCAGTCAGAACAACCTTGAGCTCAACACACTTTCAGAAGAAAGCCCCCTGCACTCAGCATCAGGGAAAGCACTGTAGGAGCAGTGGAGTCATTCAGGTTCCTGGGCATCACTATCTCTCAGGATCTGATGTGGAACACTCACATTGACTCTATGGACCGTTTTCACAGGACTGTTATGACCCATTTAATGCTCATCATAATCTTAAATCCTTAAACTTTTAAAAAGTATGTACATTTATCTGTATTTAAATATGTACTTGACATCGTTCTCTCTCCTGGCTGCCGTTATCTGTCTCGCACATTATTTTCCTTCATCTGAAAGTATTGATAACACTATCGTGAAGTTTTTCTTTTGGTATTTCAACATATATCATTGTAAAAAAATCATTCAATGTACTTTCCCATTCACTGAGCTCTAAGTTTACCCATCTATGAGGACTTTCACTACTGAGAAGCCTGGAGATTTGATATCAGTAGATTTCAGAGGATGTTCAGGTCTGTAGAGAAGATTACTGGTGGCCCCTGCCCAACCATCCAAGATTTGTACATCTCCAGATTGAGGCTCAGAACACCACTTTGGACCCCTCACACCCAGCTCAATTTCTCTTTGAACTGTCGCCCTCTTGCAGACTCTGCAGAGCACTGTGCACCAAAACACCCAGACACAAGAACAGTTATCCCCCAGGCCATTTCCCATCTAAACCACCTTTAATTACCCCAAATATACATTGCAATTTTAAAATGCTATTGTTATTGATTTGTGTCTGCACTATGTTTGTACATTTTGTACTCTGTATGTAACACGGGAAGTGACAGAGACAACTGAGGTTAGGATCCACGTGCAGGTTTATTCGATGTCAGGGAGGCAATAGTCAACACAGGTGCAAACAGATGTATATAGGCAGTCCAGAATCGTTGTCAAAACACAGGCGAGAGGTCGGTAGACAGGCAGCAGACAAGGAGAAAGGGAAACCAGGCAAAGATCAAAACACGGGGTAACAAGACTAAGGAAACGCGTTGTAATGTCACTATACAGTTAAACAAGACTCGGCAATGTGAATGAGTGTGTGTGCTGCTTAAATGGTGTATGTAATCAGTCTAGAAGCTGCAACTGCTGTGGGAGTCTAATCAGTGGAAATGAGGAAGCGTGTGTGTGTGAACGGAGTGCATGTATGAATTTGTAGTCCATGAATGGCGGATTTGTAGTCCATGCGTGTTTGTGTGTGAGATCCAGCGATCTGAGAGTTATGATCGCTGATGATCGTGACACTGTACTGGAAGCTCCTATCACTAAGACACATTCTGTGTGTGTGCAAGCACACTTGTCAATAAAGCTCTTTCTGATTCTGATTAAGGTGCATTGTTGGCACATTGCTATTTGGAGGCAACTGAAATAGACTACCATCAACCAACTAAATGCTGTTCTAAAGTCAATAGGTTTCCATCCAAAGATGTCAATTAAATTTATACGCAAAACTTGAATATCGCGTAAAAGACATGCTAATAAAGCAGCGTTTCCATCCAATGAGTCAAAGAGAACAAAATCATCACTGCCTGATTAACCGGCACCAAATATCAAATTCATTCATTTTCTTCTCGGCTCAGTCTCTTCATTAATCTGGGGTCTCTACAGCGGAATGAACCGCTAAAAATAGAAT
Source organism: Danio aesculapii (assembly GCF_903798145.1). NCBI lineage: Eukaryota > Metazoa > Chordata > Actinopteri > Cypriniformes > Danionidae > Danio > Danio aesculapii. The sequence goes on from NC_079455.1 coordinate 3,762,439, forward strand.
TCATTGTGGTAGGAGACGCTATGTGAATCTTTTCTTTATTTAATAAATGACGTGCACCTCAGAAGACAATGCTGACAGGCAATGAACATGTGGTGGCATTTGAAGCCATCAGATGCAGAGTGCAGATGCTCTTGACAGTTCTGGAGGTAACTGATAATATAATAACACTAATACTGAAATGGTTAAGGCATTTTAGAATGACCAAAACAACATTTCAGGTGTTTTACAGTGTGCTCAGCCTGCTGATTTGTCCATTCACAGGCAATTTTATCGTCAAATGATCTCTAATAACAAAATGTTTTTTCAGTGCGCATACTGGAATTTATTTGGTAAAGGTGTTTCCATCATAGTTTATGCACATCTTTTCTTATTGAATAAAAAGTTTATCCTACTCAGTTAGGCGCATCAATTTTGAAAATGTGCATTAAAAATGTATGCACATCTTGCCGTTTCCATCAACCGATTTTATCCACATCTACAAAATGCGCATATAGGTGGATGGAAATATAGCTATTGTTTATTTTTTTTGTTATGTAATAGGCAACTTAGTATACTGGTTTACACATTGCTTATTACATACACAGGGATGTAAAGCAGCACATAAACATCTTTTTATATAAAAAATATGATTTATAAAAGCATTAAAAGGAAAATCTAAAAATAAATTATTTTCTATGTAAATAATAATATACAAAAAACATGCCTTCTTCACTGCAGGGGGCTATGGTGGAATATGGCTCCATCTGTAGATGGTCTACTGCTATGCTTTAACCTCGTTCACCAGAAGATCCATTTCCTCGCTAGTAAAACATAGAGTTTATCTGCTTACAACGTCTGCCATGTAAATGCACCTTGGTTTTACCCAATACTTAAAATTGCAAAAGTGGATTCAGGCAGAGTTGCACCTGCGCCTTGAGCTTTAGACCATGCACTTAAATCATTCAAATAGAATGTATCCTTCTTTTATTTCAGGTGATTAAATATAACATAGATGTGTATTAAGACATCATGACATAATTTTTCTGTCATGCAAAATGTTAAATTGATGCATTAATAAAAAGTAAGTGTGCCACTAACAAAAGTGAGCATTATGGAGAAAAGTGTAGTGGAGACTGTGCACAATTATATTATCAAAGTTCTACCTAATAGTTAGAAATGCTGGTTCAAATCCCTTTCACAGTGTGCGAACACGGTAATTGCATCAATAGTTTTGTGGCCAGGGGGACATCAGTTACAGCAGGGCCCCAGGCTACCGTTTGTATCACTTGTTGGATGGGCCAGCCCTGTCTGCAGGACATCCACCTGCAGGCATTAAGCTGATTTAATCTTGAGGTTACATGAATGCTTATGTTCAGTATATGAGACAGACAACATGTGTCTGGCAACATTTCTTGGTTGGAAAATGGCTTTTCGGCAAACAGTGGAAACGTTTAAAAGACAGAATGCTATTAAACATAATATCTGTATTCCAACTATTGCTATACAAGATAACAGTAAATCCATCAAAAACAGATGACATAATATTAGCATTTTTATTATTATACCTGGTAAATTAAATTGGCCATCAACTCTGTAACACTTAAAACTAATTTCATGGTTCATTATGCTCTCTGCTATGGGGAGCATGTACAAGGTTTAAAGGACCAAACCAGCCCAGACTCATTCTGAAAACGTAGCCCTCTATACATTTCTGTAGAGCGCTAATTATGTCCCAGGAGGTATGCTTTTTAGCAGTTTTTGTTTTTGCAAATCCACCAGAGGGCGCTGTGTATGCTCTTGCGAGCGCTGTTTGTGCCTGCTATTCTTGGGTAACTCCACCAGAGGCCACTGTCGACTGACTGACCAACCGACCAATCACCCCCTTCTTTAAACCTAAACGATAGTGTTTTAAAAAGCACCTAATGACCATCCCCGCCCACTTCCTTACACCCAACCGACAGTTTAAAAAAGCAATCCAGAAAAAGAAAAGCCCTAATTTTTACCACATTTTTAGATTTGACCACATTCTAACCGTTATTTACTTGTTTATTTTATTTTTGGCTTTTGTTTTTGTCTTACCTGCCTTCTGGAATGATTTTTCACCAGACTCGAACCCTGTCGTTGTGGTCAACTCCTCTCTGAGTCTCAAGACCACTGGACAAACTGGTAACAGCGGGAAAGCCATCCATACGGAGGTAAATGGTCAGCTGCTAGTGCGAAAAAGGAGTGTCATAGCGCCCCATAGCGTTCGTTTTCAAGATGAAATGCAGCCATAGGTATTTCTGGCTACATAATTCCTGACCTCCAGAAATGTATATAGGGCTACGTTTTCAGAATGAGCCTATGTTGGACCAATCACTGAGCCCTCCCTACTGAAAAATACAGCTTAAACCAGTCTAGGCTGGTTGGCTGGTTTTAGCTGGTCAACCAGCCTGGTTTTAGAGGGGTTTTGGCCATTTCCAGCCTGGTCTTAACTTGTCAGGCTGGAAAATGACCAGCTGAAACCAGCTTGACCAGCCAAAATCAACTATGTCCAGCTTAAACCAGGCTGGTCAAGCTGGTTTTAGCTGGATTTTGCAGGTTATTTTCCAGCTTGACCAGCTAAGATCAGGGTGGAAATGGCTGAAAACCCCTCTAAAACCTGCCTGGTCAACCAGCTAAAACCAGCCAACCAGCCTAGGCTGGTTTAAGCTGGATTTTTCAGCAGGGCTGTGGCACTCCATAGTTAACTTGCATTTGGGCTGAAGTGACCACTGACACAAACAAACCTATGACAGTTGGATAGGTTGGACACCATGTTAACACCAGCCCACAAATGTTAATATAATTCTCTAGCCCAGGGGTGTCAAAACTTGGTCCTGGAGGGCCGGTGTCCTGCTGAGTTTAGCTCCAACTCCCTTTAACACACTTGCCAGGAAGTTTCTAGGATAGGGGTGTCCAAACTCGGTCCTAGAGGGCCAGTGTCCTGCATAGTTTAGCTCCAACTTCCTTCAACACACCGCCTTGAATGTTTCTAGTATACCTAGAAAGAGCTTGATTACCTGGTTGAGGTGTGTTTAATTGGGGTTGGAACTAAAATATGCAGGACACCGGCCCTCCAGGACCAAGTTTGGACGCCCCTGTTCTAGTGTATCTAGTTTAAGCTTGATTAGCTGGTTTAGGTGTGTTTGATTAGGGTTGGAAGTAAACTCTCTGAGAACATCGGCCCTCTAAGACAGAGTTTGGACACCCCACGGTCCATACTGACAAAAAAGTAGATCTAGATGTCAATTGACAGATACTGTGAAGTCATTTGTACTTCCAAAAACTGTGATGGGGCACAAATCCTGACTCTCAGATACAGTTTTTCTTCAAAAATCAAAGGACACTGGATGATTTGAGATCAATCTATCATTTTAGCATTTAGATCAAACTCTTGGTGGGACATTTGAAAAAGTTTTCTTGGCCCTAAGAAAGTGATCATGTTCAGAAGAGCTTCTGAGATTATAAGTATCACCTCTTTCAATAGTGTATAGATAGTCATGGGATAAAGGAAACCAAATTGTTGAAGGTAGTGTGGTTTATTTTCACTGCTGTAAGCTTGTGTTGTGCCCTGTAGAGAGGCAAATGACCCAGTTCAGAGGTTTGGGGTGCTGAGCTTGCGTCACTTCTTGATCTCGGCACTGAAAATAACCTGGAGCGCATTTTCCTATCTGATGGAGAGTGCTCTCTTATTGCCAACAAGAACTGCTCATTATGAACAAGGCAGTTCTACAGTACGGCATGTTCCTTTTGAATGGTCTAGAAATACTTTCATTTTATCAAAATTGCAGAAGATTCTGTCATATTTCTTGCAGTTTTTTTTTAAACAGCTAACATTTCATGAGACTATACTCTATTTTATCAGATCATTTATAAATAAAACATTTTAGTCGAAAGGTACAGTTAAAAAGTGCATTTTTTTAAGTTCTATAAAGCGTTGATCTTGGTATTCAACAGAATAGAGTGTAAAGCTGCGGTCACACCGGGCTTTGTGTGTACGAAATTCTGTCGTGTGGCGCTGTGAAAAGGGGCGGGATTAAACAAGATGATTAGACATTAAAAAAAGCTAGCGATTGCTCCATGTTTTAAATTTCTGTCCAGAGATGTCATGTTTTGATCCTCGATTGGTCTCACGCAGTCAAGTGATGCGATTTCGCAGGTCAGAGTTCACCAAGCTTGAACTTTGCACCGCACTAACTTGCGAAACTTAACGCATGACCCCACGTTTCCGGTCTGATGCATTCGCGTGCGTATGAATGGAAGTCTATGGGAAGAAAAGTCAAGTGTGACCGCAGCTTAATATCGTATACACTCACCAGCCACTTTATTAGGTACACCTGTCCAACTGCTCGTTAACGCAAATGAGCTCACTGGGTGCCACTCCTGTCAGTTAAGAACAGGACACTGAGGCTACAATTTGAACAGGCTCACCAAAATTAGACAACTATGGTCGGCATACTTTGGGCCAATAAATAACAATTGAGCATTGTGTCAATGCCAATCAGAGTATTGTTGCTGACCATGTCCATCACTTTATGACCACAGTTATGGATAGGCAATTAATCGAAAAATAATCCTATAATCTGTCTTTTTTTTCCAGGTCGAAATTTTTTTAGTACTTTCCACCGTGTGTGGAGTCCCATGACCTTGCTGTGTTAAAGGCTGAGGCTAATTTATACTTCTGCTGTCGCTTTGCAGCCACATCTAATCAAGTAGGACGATGTAAAGCCTCACTTTGCACTATATTGACGATGACTGGAGGCTGCGCCAGAGATTCCGTGAGACGGCATATTTTCCATGACATTAAAATTATTATTTACATTAAAGGATTTGTTTACAGAAGATGCAAGAAATGAACTGTTTAAAATATTATTTGCAGGATGTACATGAGTTATTTTATTTAGAAGAGATATTGCTTCTACTTTTAATATGAAAAATATTGAATTTTTATTTTGTTTTCAAAAGAGCAAGTTATTTATTTTCACTCAAGAAAACAAAAAAAGCGACTGTTGGTTTTAGGCAATGTTTGTTTTAATTTCAGTTGTTCATTGTTGATGTTAAATAAATAATCATAGATAGTAGATAGTGTGTGTATCCTTGAATTATTTTAAAATCAAGTAATGCACCCTTCATTTAAAAATCTTTTACTTGAAATATGTGAGTGTATTTACTGTACAAAAATTTGCTTACCCATCTTCTGGAATGAGATTCACATCATGGATGTGCAGCTGACAAATCTGCAGCAACTGCGTGATGCTATCATATCAATATGACCCAAAATCTCTAAGGAATATTTCCAGTACCTTGTTGAATCTGTGCCACAAAGGATTAAGGGAGTTCTCAAGGCAAAAGTGGGTCCAACCCGGTACAAGTAAGGTGTACCTAATAAAGTGTCCGGTTAATGTATATCAACTTAACACACTGTAAATAAACCAAAATGTTAATCACTGTAAAATGCGCAAAGGTTTTATCCCGGTTTTAATTAACAATGTCACCATGGATGTCCCCAGTTGCCTCCAAAAAAAGTTAATGAGAAGATTTCACTGATGTTTGCTTAATAAATCATATAGATTGTGATGGAAAGCCTACTTTCAAGGGTAGCTTGAAACACAATAGTGGGCTTTGGACATCCACAAAGTGGTCATCAATTAATATTTATGTGAGCTGTTTCTGGCATCAAATTCACATTTGTTTTACAATAGCAGCTTCAAGCTCATTCTGTATTCTGAATGAAAATGCTGAGTAGTAAGTTACAGCACTATAGAATTAGACCCTCTACTGGACTCCTGGCCCACTTCTTACTTGAAAAACTTCAATATGACTGATAATCTTCGGTGTTCACATTGCCACAATACACTATTATTTCAATGTTTCTTTCAACCCAGGCTTATTCTGATTACGTACCCCTATATACATTTCTGGAGAGTGCCAAAATCGTCTCAGGAGATATGTTTTTTTTTTTTTGCAGTTTTGCAGGCTACTGAGTACGCTTTTTCAGATCTCAAATTTCTCTGATGGGTGCTATTTGCCAGTGGTGGAAAAAGTCATACTCAAGTAAAAGTACTATTACTTGCCCAAAAATATAGTGCAAGTAAAAGTATCTGTTGTAAATATTACTCAAATTATAAGCAAAAAGTAGCCCTTTTAAAAGTACTCAAGAGTAGTGAACCTTACGGCCCATTCACACAGGGCATCAGCGTCAACGCCTCTCATTCACTGAACTGAATTGTGGGTCTGTTTGTGCCGCTTCAGTGGCATTGCTTGCTGCAGAAGTTGGGACTTTCTCAACTTTTCAAGCGCCAATGGAAGCGACAGCCAATCAGATCACTGTATGCAAATACATCAGCTCAGACAGTAGCCAATTGCTGTCTAATTTCATTGGCTGATGCTGCTATGATGATCGCGTCAGCTCTAACTTCAGACACGCCCTTTGTCAAGCATTGACGCTGAAGCCCCGTGTAAATCTGGCGTTACACTGTGAAAAGTTGATGCGTTTACAAACAGTTTTTGAAGGGATTTGTAAACGTAACATTCCTTAGTGCATTCACTTATCTTCCTATAATCATTCATTCGTTCCTTCCTTCCATTGTTTGTTTGTTCTGTCCTTCCTTCCTTCTTTTGTTTGTTTGTTTTTTCCTTCATTTATTTGTTCCTTCCTTCATCCCTGCCTTCATTCATTCACTCATTCATTTGTTCCTTTCTTCATTAGGCCCTTCGTTCATTCATTCGTTTGTTCCTTCCTTCCTTCGTTCAGTTCTTCCTTAAATCTTCCTTCATTAATTTGGTTCTTCCTTCCTTCATTAGTTCGGTCCTTCCTTTTATTCCTTGTTCGGCCCTTCCTTCCATTCTTCTTTTGTTCTATTTAGTGATTGTTTAAGGCTGTTTGCTGATTTCAGTCATCATACAGTCGACATTCTTCATTTTCTCATCAGTGACATGCAGTTTATAAACTGTCACTGTAAATGCAGTCTCTGGGTCATTGTGTGTAAAGATTTTGGACATCTTTTTGGACATTTTTTATGCTTTCAGAATGTTTGTTGCATTTATAAAGTGCCCATGTCTTGAGGTTGTTCAGAATGGTGCAATTTACTTTCTATGTGCGATTTGATTGGACAGGAATCGAAGGACTGATTTCAATCACCATAGACAAGAAAAAAGGAAAATAGTGGAGTAAAAGTACCAATACAGTACAAATCCAACAGAGGCTGCTGTCGACTGACCGATCGACTGAGATCCAATCCACGCCCTTCGCTAAACCCAACCGATAGTGTTTTAAAAAGCACCGATTGACCCGCCCACCCACTTCCCTAAACCCAACCGACAGTTTTATAAAGCAATCCAGAAAAAGAAAAGCTCTCGCGGTGGCCTGATATTTACCACATTCTCACCCTGTTATTTACTTGTTTATAATTTTTTTTGTCTTTTGTTTTTGTCTTACCTGCTTTCTGAAACCATTCTTCATTGGACTTGAACTTCAACTCCACTCTGCATCTCAAATGCTCCAACGTAAGTGGCAGAATTTCAGAATGAGCCTATGTTATGTAAAATCCAATGATCACCAAGCTTCAGTCTATGGGCTGTAGTCATCACAATCTATACCAATATATCCTGATACTTCAGAGAATTTTCTTCAGACATTTAGGATTTCCACTTCCTTCTACAGTAAAGCATCCCTATAAGAAGACCGACCCACATCCGTGTTTGACCTTAGAGATGAAGTTCTTCAACTCATAACCCTTGCCTTTTTTGTGGGCACTTGTTCAACGTTCTTATACTCAGAATTGAAATGTTCTTTCCTCTTTTCATCAGGTCATCTTGCAAGTCTTTGCCAGTAAAGAGAGGGATTTTTTTAGTTGCTTTGATCAAATATTTATTCACCTTGATGATATTGTGCTAAATCCTCGATGTCATTAAAGGTCTTCCAATAAAACACATTTCAGACTTTATAATAAAGCTGCCGGCCATGTCTCTACGAGTGTCTTCTTTTAGCCATAGCCTTTCTTATGTAATAAAATTATCTTCTCTGTGGCTTTTGTAAGGCCTAGTTTAATTCGGCCATATCTGCTACTCAGCCTTAATACATGCTTATGGTAAATTTATATTAAGTATAAAGTTTTGGTCTAGAGGTTTCCCTGATAATGATGTGTGAGATCACCTCAGGACATCAGTAGCTCTGACCTTCAAACTAACATTCCAGTAGCTTTCTCATAATCCTGAAGACCTTGATTATCTTGTTTATTTGTGTTTTAACAGGACTGTATTTAAATCATGCTGTAAATGTAATAAGTAGTAATCAGATGAATATCTGAAAAGGTATGTTGATCTTTAATATGTTTTTTCCTCAGAACTTTGTGACGAAAATGTGCCAGTGATCATTTTTACTTCAGCAGTTGCTTAGTCCTCTGACAAAAGACTTTGTTTGCCTCCCTGAGTTGCAAGTACCAACTGGCTATAAATCATTTTGACAGGTGATGGTACAAGATGTGATACAGTATTTACCAACACAGGCTCACTGTGAAAATGTATCCCTGTATACATTTCTGGAGAGCGTGAATTATGTAGCCTGAGCTACATATAGCTGCATTTCGTCTTTAAAATGAACACTAGGTGGCAGTATGATGCCACTGAGAGCTTCTGTTTTTTGGAGCTACCAGCTGACCGCTTATCTTGCTGTTACCAGTTTGCCCAGTAGCTTGCCACATATGTCGGCGAATTTGAGACGCAGAGAGGAGTTGACTGTAGTGATGGGGTTCGAGTCTGGTGAAGAATGGCTTTAGATAGCAGGTAAAACAAAAACAAAAGGCAAAAAATAAAATAAACAAGTAAATAACAGTGTGAGAAAGTGGTAAGAGCTGAAAATGTGGTAAAAATCAAGCAGCTTTGAGGGCTTATGTTTTTCTGGATTGATTTTTGAAAAGACTGTTGGTTGGGTTTAGGAATGGGAATGAGCGCTGGTCAATTGGTGCTTTTCAAAACACCATCGGTTGGGTTTAAGGAAGACGGTGGTGGGGGAATCGGTCAGTCAGTCAGTTGACAGCGGCCTCTGGTGGATTATGGCAAGAACAGCAGGTGTGGGCACTCACGAGAGAAATTTGAGATCTCAATAAGTATACACAGCGGCTAACATAGTCTAAAAACTGGGTATACAGGGGTACGTTTCAATGATGAACCTGGGTTGGTATTTACAAAGAAAAGCAAATGGTCTGTCATTTAAATCGCTATTACTGTACAGTACATTATGTATGCATCTTTAGTGAACATTCAATACATTTATTCAATAAATTCTATTTAACACTTAGTTTTTTCGTGATGAGAACCTATCAAAATAGGGCATTTTAATGAGAATTGCATAAAACTAGGAAATTGGAACATGCGTAAAAACATATGAATCGTGTTTGCACTGTGGGGGTTGATCTCCAGGGTTCAACTCCTGGCAAAGATGGGGTTCTGTAATTGAAATGAATGTTTTATAAGGCATTTTTTTTGGTAAAGGAACATAAATAAATACATTCTGATTGTTGTCAGGAGCACCATGATGGCTCAGTGGTTAGCACTGTCACCTCACAGCAAGAAGATGGTTCGAGTCCCAGCTGGACCAGTCGGGATATCTGTGTGGAGTTTGTATGCTCTGGCTTTGGTCCTTTTTATCTGCTCTCACTTCTGCAGATTTATGTGCCCTCCAGAAACTTGCGTTCTGTGAACGAACGTCGCCTCGTGGTTCCATCCCTAAGAGGGAAGAAATCACTTTCCCGAACTCTCACATTCAATCTGCCCAGTTGGTGGAATGAACTCCCTAACTACATCAGAACAGCAGAGTCACTTGCTGTCTTCAAGAAACGACTAAAAACTCAACTATTTAGTCTCCACTTTCCTTCCTAACCTTAACTGCCTCTACCCCTAACTGTACTCTCTCAAAAAAAACATTACTAATGCTTTGCTTCTTAGACTTTACACACCTGAAACTTGCCTATAGCACTTATTCACTGCTGCTCTTATAGTTGTGTAAATTGCTTCCTTATCCTCATTTGTAAGTCGCTTTGGATAAAAGCGTCTGCTAAATGACTAAAGGTAAATGTATGTTCTCCTTGTATTTGCGTGGGTTTCCTCTGGGTGTTTTCCCCACAGTCTAAACAAATGCGATATAGGTGAGCTGAATAAACTAAATTGGCTGCAGTGTATGAGTGTGTGTTTGAATGAGTGTGTATGGGTGTTTCCCAGTACTGAGTTGCGGCTGAAAGGGCATCCGCTGTGTAAAACATATGCCAAAATAGTTGGTGGTTCATTCGCTGTGGCAACCCCTGATAAATAAGGGACTAAGCTGAAGGAAAATGAATAAATGATCGACTGTTGTCATTTAATATTACGATCTGTCTGTATAGGTTTGACGAAAATGCCTTTTAGAGTAAAAAAGAACAACAAAAACACTCTCCTAAACTCAATGTTCACTTGAGCACAGACACAAAAGAAAGAAAGAAAAATAACCACCCAGTCAAAGCTTACAGAAGGGCAGCCATCTCTGCAACACTTGACTGATTTGGGCTTTATGCTAGAGTGCCCAGATGGAAGCCTCTTCTCAGTGAAGGCACACGGAGACTTGGAAGTGAAAAAGAGCATCTGTCAGACTGATTTTGTGAATCTCATTTCCAAGCATCATGTCTGGAAACTAGCAACCACTTGCCACATGCACAATACCATTCCAATGGTTAATGTTGGTGGTGGTGTGGTCATGCTGTGTTAGTGTTTTTCAGAATCAGGGCCTAGAGGGACCGGTCATAGCAGAAGAAATGCTGAACACTGCAAAATAGTGAAATACCTTTAATGAAAACCTGGCTCAAAGCATTTAGGACTGGGTTGAAACGTTCAGCTTTGAAGAAGACAGTGACCTTAAAAGGTACAATGTTAGATTTTTTATTATTATTAGAATATCCAAAGACCACAAGAACAGTGTTATATTTTTTGCTGACTTGTGTACTTACATTATCCTAAATGTTATGAAGAATGAACAAGCGCAAAGAAATAAGCAAGTTTAATAAGTGAGACGGAGTGTGTGCTGTGTTTTCATGCTAATGACGTCAAACATCCTCCATTTTCAGTTTGGTTGTATTGAAAACAGGGAAAAAAGCAAAGAGGCTTTAATAAGTTGTGTGTTTTATTAGACTGCACAGAGCAGAATTATAACAGAAGACTAAAGCTGCGGTCACACTTGGCTTTTCCTCACATAGACTTCCATTCATACGCACGTGAATGCGTCAGACCGGAAACGCAGGGTCATGCGTCGAGTTTCGCAGGTTGCTGCGGTGCAAAGTTCAAGCTTGGTGAACTCTAACCTGCGAAATCGCATCATTTGACTGCATGAGACCAATCAAGGAACAAAACAGGACCCCTCTGGACAGAAATTTAAAACATGGAGCAATCGCTTGCTTTTTTAATGTCTAATCATCTTGTTTAACCCCGCCCCTTTTCACAGCGCTGTACGACAGAATTTCGCACACACAAAGCCCGGTGTGACCGTACCTTAAGTGAAGTTTAATTTTAAACTAATTTCGAGAGGAGCATGTGCTCATGATTGACCCAGCTGGTCCACATTAGCTAATCATGATCCTCCAATCAAAGGATCCCAAGTCTCTATATATATCCTCATTTCCTCTCTACAACTATCTTCTTCTGGAAGAAACCCTCCTCCTCTCCTTCCACCTTTGTCCAGAATGGGTGGCACGGTGGCCCAGTAACTAGCACTGTTGCCTCACAGCAAGAATACCAATGGCGTTGGGTCTTCACTGGGCCATCTGGTATTTCTGTGCGGAGTTTGCATGTTCTCCCCGTGTCCGCGTGGGTTTCCCCCGGGTTCCCTGGTTTCCTCCCACCATCCAAATTTGCTCTAGATTATAGATAAAATAAGCCTAAATCTTTTTTCTAATGTCTTACTCTCAGAAAGTTCACCTTGGCCTCAGCAGCGGGGGAGTTTCAGATCGACCTGAGCTCAATCTTCCCTCGCCCTGTGAAAGGAGGGATCCCTTGAGCTCAGGGCTCTCTCCCGGGACAGCACGCCAAACAAGCGATGTATAAATCGTGAGCTAAGTGTGAACTCTTGAAACCGTGTTTGGTCTGATAAAATACCACTGCATCTTCTCCACATGATCACGACCTTAAGAACCGGAAGTGATGGAGTGGAATAATAAAAGCTCTGCTGTTTTCATGCTGAGTCATGCTTGTCTCCCATAAGCAATTGCTTCAGGATTTCTCTCATTTTGCTTCCACAGTTTTCAGCCTTCTCTGCATCATGCTATCATGATAATAAGGATACAATTCTCATTCATCAACATGACTTCTGCAGGAGTCCTGAAAGGTGGTGAAGGCCACAACTTCCATGATTCCACACTCAGTGTGGAAATGTCATAATAATGGAAGTCAATGGGGAAAAAACAGCCACCAACATAATGAAAAGGTAGTAAACTTGGCCAGAGTGTATTTTAGATTTTTGGAAATTTTAAAGCATTTTCCCAAAATATGTCAAAATGATTCATCAAAAATCATTCCATTTGCTGAAACAGAGAAAATAGTGGCCAAATTAAGATTCAAAATCAGTTAAGATGCAAATAGTTGACAAATGGTGAATGTAGTACATCTGGATTTCATTCATACTACTCACATTCATGACAAAAGTCTTGTTGCCTATCCAAGTTTTAGGAACAACAAATAATAACTTGACTTCTAGTTGATCATTTGTTATCAGAATTGGCCCATATGAAAGGCAAAGGCCTCTAGATTATGCTTATTTGACAAAAATAAAATATGATAATACCTTGATTTTTAATTATTTAATTAGGACAGTAAGGTCTGACTTAAGTCTTGTCACTAAACAGAAATAATGTCCAGTATAGAATATAAAGTCATGCTGCAGTGGAAAAAGAGTGAATATTGTGTCTGACTCCATCATGAGATTGGAGGACTGCATTCATACATCTCTGCAATGACTCAAATCACTGATTAATAAAGTCATCTGGAATGGCAAAGAAAGCGTTTTTGCAGGACTCCCAGAGTTCATCGAGATTCTTTGGATTCATCTTTAGTGCCTCGTCCTTCATCTTACCCCAGACATGCTCAATAATGTTCACGTCTGGTGACTGGGCTAGCCAATCCTGGAGCACCTTGACCTTCTTTGCTTTCAGGAACTTTGATGATGGAGGCTGAAGTATGAGAAGGACCACTATTCTGCTGAAGAATTTGCCCTCTCCTGTGGTTTGTAATGTAAATGGCTGCACAAATGTCTTAATACCTCAGGCTGTTGATGTTGCCATCCACTCTGCAGATCTCTCGCACACCCCCATACTGAATGTAACCCCAAACCATGATTTTTCCTTTACCAAACCTGACTGATGTTTGTGAAAATCTTGGGTCCATGCAGGATCCAATAGATCTTCTGCAGTATTTGTGATGATTGAGATGCAGTTCAACAGATGATTCATCAGAAAAATCTACCTTCTGCAACTTTTCCAAATGGTCACCCTGCTGAAAAATCCAGCTTAAACCAGCCTAGGCTGGTTGGCTGGTTTTAGCTGGTTGACCAGCCTGGTTTTAGAGGGTCATTTTCCAGCCTGACCAGCTAAGACCAGGCTGGAAATGGCTGGAAACCAGCCTGGAAATGGCCAAAACCCCTCTAAAACCAGGCTGATCAACCAGCTAAAACCAGCCAACCAGCCTAGGCTGGTTTAAGCTGGATTTTTCAGTAGGGCAACTGGACATCAAGTTATTATTTGGTGCTCTTACAACTGGGATTGACGACCAGACTTTGTCAGGTAGTGGATATAACAGACAGTGGCATTTTGCAGACTGCTGAAAATCTTTTATTGTCCTGTGCATTTCAGAGCACTTGATCAAGCCAAACATAGGCTAAATTTCTCTTACTGAATATAAAAATACATAAACAAATAAATATTAACTAAGGTCAAACAGGTCAGGCCCTCTAAAACCAACCCAGTGTCTAATGTGGCTCCTATCCCCATCCCTGAAACAGAACATACCTTTTAAATAGTTGTGGAATAAATTAAAGCTCAAATGCACCTACTCAAGTAGTAGGCAATTTCGGACAGAGCCATGGCATTTTCTTTCCGTATGACTAATCCTGCCAGTGCTTACTAATAACTGTCTGAAAGCATTTTCATGTCCAAACAATTACACACTTCACCTTTAAAATCATTAACCGTTTTAACATCCGCAATGAAATATATCTTCTTATGTTATATATGGCCCATGAGCGGGACATGTTGACTGGAGGAGAGGCTGTGGGTCTCCTCATGAGGCAAACTAAATAAACATCTAACAGAGAATGAGATGCCCGCGAGGCAGGTGGCAGCATGGTGGAAATATCGAGTTAGGCAAGCATAAGTTTTGAGCGAACACTGGAAGGCAGCGGGCAGTCATTTCCTCTGACTTCATTCGGTTTGTCCTTGAGCACTTTATCCAATCTTTATCATGTGCTAAAGCATCGGGGCAAGCCTGTCACCTTCCTTTTCTTTCCGAGCGCGCTCTCTAAATGATTCTTGATGTCTTTCTCCTGGCCTGATGAGTACTTCAGGACAGCGCACGATCTTTTTGATCTTCACTACTGCATTCATCTGGTTAAACAAGAAGAGATGAGGTTAAATAATAACGCTGTCAGACTGAAGGGCTGAGATGGACAGTATTACACGCTGCTCTGGAATACTTGATACAGATTTCTCAAATGCACCACAAAGTAGAGGTGGCTCTACTAGGATGGCACGGGGTGCAAATTGCCACTCCATCTGCCACCCCAGCACTAGTAACCCAGTGTATTAAATATAAATCTGTTTTCTTAACTGATTTACAGCAGGGGTGTGCACGGCTTAAAACATAACAAATCCCATATACATTTGAAATCAGAATTGTAAGCCCTCCTAAATTATCCCCATGTATTTTTTCCCCAATTTCTGTTCAACACAATTCCCAATTTCTGTCCCCCCCCCCCCCCCCCCACTTAGCGTGATTCTCGCCATCGTCATTCCCCTCCCCCATTAGCGTGATTCACGTAGTGTGATTTTCGCAACCATCACCATAGTCCTTTGGCTACATCGGCAGTTCAGTTTTTCTGGCCTTATGAGCACCTCCCCATTTAATAGTCTGTGCATGGCACTGGTTACTAGACTAGATTAGGCATACACAGTATTTACTTTGTGTTTCTTGATGCTTGCTAGTTACAACAGCAAATTTGTCGAAGCAGTGTATGCAGCATTCAATGAATCCACAAAAGCCATGCTTGCTTCATTGTCGCCATCCATCATAACTTTCATGCCAACCCATAAATCCTTTTCTAGGTCCACCCCTGCCACTGAGCACTCCAATATTGTTGAATAAGTGTTGAGGCTATAAATCTGAACTTTGAATGGGGATTAATGATAATACAATTATATATTAAACACTGTAATGCTGTCAGTGTTGATCGTGTTACTAAGCTGATTGATTTCCATGTGGTAATGGACTGTTTCTCTTAGGGGAAGATTTAAGATAATCCAATCTAATATTATATAATAACCTCTGATCAATATTGTGTTATCATACATTTCGTTCATTGGGCAGTAGCCTCGCAATGAGAGGATAATGCAGTCATTAACACAAAATAAACACACATCAAAATGACACAAAACAGATCATCCTGTCAATGGTTATTGTGTTACGCTGTACACGGGAGTATGAGAACCTGGGGAATTATAAATGTGTATTGAAGGGGTGAATCATGATTCAATCTGATGATACAATAGAAACAATGGAATAGTATAGAAATGCCAGACACATAAGAATTCAAGAAGCATCAGAACATGTATTTGTTATGAATGTTATATTTAAGCACCTGCAGTTATTTTTATTTTATTTTTTATATAAAATAAAATAAAATGTTCTTTTATTCAAGCCGAAATAAAACAAATAAGACTTTCTCCAGAAGAAAAAATATTATCAGACATACTGTGAAAATTTCCTTGCTCTGTTAATCATCATTTGGGAAATATTTAAAAAAGAACAAAAAAAACAAAAACAAAGGGGGGCTAATAATTCTGACTTCATCTGTACATATGAATGTGGATGTACAGTAATTATATGTATTTCAACATATTCACTGGCTTCATATAGTTTATGTATGCTGCTGAAGTTCCCTTATGAGCCTGCATTATTTAGCGGTTGTTATCTCAGAATAACATACATTTGAAATTTGTAACTGACCAATCAGAATAGATTATTCCAGACCGCCATAGCACCTTACAACCCAACGAACCACTAAAGAACCATCTTGTGTGGTTGTGTGTGTAGAGGAAAGTTGTAAATTACTACACACGTAGTAAAAAAAAGCTGCATTTATTAGATTTGTATTGTCAATCCAATCTGATGTTCATATTACTAAGAAACAGCTCTGTAATTTGTTAATGTCACAAGATCAAGTGCAAATGAATCAGATAACAGACTCATTAATAAATACAGTAATAGCTGGAGGCAGCAGGGTGAGAGGTGACTGGGAATTGAGCTGTATGGAATGGAAACAGGAGGTTCGGTAGGTTTGGGCTAATGGAAGCGCTTTATATGGGATTGAATTTGTCCCCAATGCCAAGGACATCAGCAGATATGCTCTGCTCTTATCTTGCCCTGGGACTCTGAAAGCCACTTTAATGGAAATCTTTTGGAAGATTTTGAGAATTCTCCTCTACTGTTTTGTCCAAATCTCTTTATCGGGAACTAAAAGAGGAAAAGAGAGACATTTGACAAACAGCACGGGTTTTCGGAGACACCTAAAACAACCACAATTTTCCTTGAAATAAATCACATACAGAGCAAGATGATGTGGAGTCACATGGAATTAAAAACACTGTTCTGATACAGTAACTATTTGTTTTAAATGCTGTACTTGTGGCTGAATGCGAAATATTTATCTACAATGTCAATATAAAATCATATTTGTAACTACAACCCCAAATCAGAAAAAGTTTTACAGTATGGAAAAAGCAAATAAAAAGAAAGGGTAACATTTACACTACACACTATACACTACACACATTTACACTACACACTATAAATAATTTATTAAGCATCAGCATCTAGTGAATACATTAAATAATAAATAATTTGCTAAATTGTAACACTATTGCATCCTCAAATGTATTAATTATGATTTACCAACACAATCTCACAGCAATTCGTTACTTTTTGACTTAGTGGCTAATTCGTACGAATTCGTACGATCTAATTCGTACGATTTGCTCATCCCCCAATGACGGTTGGGTTTAGGGGTGGGGTTAGGTGCCACGCCTCCTTTTTAAAATCGTACAATTTCGTACAAATGAACTCGTACGAATTAGCCACTAAACTGACAAAACGTAAAATACTTGCGTTTTCTCGTGAGATCAGGCTGGATTTACACGTGATTAGGTATAACTGGACCAAAATCGGACCTAATTGCATTTCACAGCTTAAATAATTGTTTGATATGTATAATTAGGCTATTAAAACACGTATTATAAAGAAGTAACACGTTTTTATAAACAACCAGAATGCGGCTCAAACGTCCAGAACATGACATATTTCGACGTGCAGGGACCGTGTAGAAAAGATGTGCGATTCACGGCCAGATGACGTAAAAGACGTCGGTTGGATTTTCATTTTGGTACTACTTTTCAACCATGACGGAACATGACGAAGCGACGTCTTTTCAACGGTAATTGGACGTCCAATTTGCTGGGTTTGATGTGTTGTTCAGTAGTCCACACATACAGACTGGCGAGATTTCTTCCCGATCAGTCTGCGAGCTCGTTAACTTCCAAATCGGGCTCAAATCAGGCTTAAACTCCTGTAGTGTGAACTAGGCGTTAAGCAGACAGTCTACTAATACTCAAATGAACTATTAACATAAAGTATTTGTCTTGTTTCTAGTCTGAATGTCTTTAAAATGTTTAGATGAGTTAAAAAATACTGTTGTGTTTTAAGGAATAATAAGAATACACAATTAAGTGAGTTTTTCCTTAAACAACTTAAATTATCTCCCAGTGGAGTGAATAAAATAATCTTATTTCAAACCAAAAAAAACAAAACAAAAAACAAGATTATTTTACTCACTTGAAAAAATCCATCTTAAACCAGCCTAGGCTGGTTTTAGCTGGTCGACCAGCCTGGTTTTAGAGGGGTTTTGGCCATTTCCAGGCTGGTTTCCAGCTATTTCCAGCCTGGTCTTAGCTGGTCAGGCTGGAAAATGACCAGCTAAATCCAGCTAAAACCAGCTTGACCAGCCTGGCTAGGTAGGTCAAGCTGGTTTTAGCTGGTCGTCTCCCAGCCTGACCAGCTAGGACCAGGCTGGAAATGGCTGGAAACCAGCCTGGAAGTGGCCAAAACCCCTCTAAAACCAGCCTGGCCGACCAGCTAAAACCAGCCAACCAGCCAAGGCTGGTATAAGCAGTTTTTTTCAGCAGGGAAAGCAAAAGACTCTTAATTTTGACTCATTATTTATGAAAACAAAACAATATGTGTTTATTTATCTAAAATATTCGACTTGATTTAATCATTTTTAGATATTTAGACTGGAAACAAGACAAAAACTTGTACACTTTAATTATTTGAAGTGTACAAGTAGCTTTAATCTTTTTTCTTCTTTCACTCCCTAAACATCCTTGTTCTCTTATTCCTTTCCTGTAATCTCGGTTAACCTGTTCAGTCGGGACTGTTGGACACAAAGGTATCTTTTTTAAACAAAGCTGCTTTGAACTAACATGATGCACAAAATATTGTTTTGATTTTACAGTTGCAAGATGCAAAATATTTCCCATCCACTTTTGGTTTTTACGACCTTTACCGGTAATTTCATCCAGATCTAAAATACATACAGTGAGGATTTTGTACTTGACAAATGTGGATTTACGAAAATATCCACTGGTCTGTGACAAGAAGTGTCCACTTATTTCCCAAGGGAAATTATGGGCCACACACAAAATCGAATCACAGCACAATGATCCAGTGTGAGCGTCAATGAAGTCCCAAAACCCAGAAGCCTCTGCATATCACAGCGGGCCATGAAGCCTTCCTGCTGCGCTGCTTCAGACCTTAAATCTGTCCCCTTTTGTTGTTTTAGACCACAATGCTATTTGGCAGCAATCACAAACCGATAGACTTTGATTTACTGAAAGTTTCCCAAGCCTTTGGGAACACAGTAGGTGGCAGTGTGAAATAAATAACAAAAATGAACAACAACAAAAAATAAATGGAAAATCTCATGAAAACAGTCAAGATTCATTTTCACTTTAAAGATAAGAGAGAGATTTTTATTTGTAACTTAATGTTTTACATTTTCATACAATTCTAATACATTCATTCATTCATTTTCACATTCATTCATTTATTTTCTTTTCGGCTTAGTCCCTTTATTAATCAAGGGTCGCCACAGCGGAAGGAACCGCCAACTTACAATTCTAATACATTGATTCTGAAAAGTTTAACAGTATCTCAATTATTACAATACGCAAGACTTATTTTAACTTTATATTAGATGTGTGTTTTAAAGTGACACCTCTGTTATTTAATGTAATCAAACAAAAATATAAATAAATGAGAGATTCTTGCGTTGCTCTTTAATAAGAATGTGTAAGTTATACAGTGAAGAAAAGATTAATGAGATTTGATAGCTTGATTCTATTCTTTATAATAGCTATTCATTTTAATAAGCTGAACTGTTTGCCAATTTAATTATTTAAGTGAAATTTTTTTCTAAACTAATTTCGAAATGGCCGCCGCCGCTGGCTGAGCTTCCTGAATGGCCGCCGCCTGAGCTTCCTGAATGTCCGCCGCCTGAGCTTCCTGAATGGCCGCCACCACCACCGCCTGACCTTCCTGAATGGCCACCGCCTGAACTTCCTGAATGGCCGCCGCCACTGCCTGAGCTTCCTGAAAGGCCCGAGCCACCACCTGAGTGCCATGAAAGGCCCGAACTGCTACCTGAGTCCCACGAAAGGCCAGAGCAGCAGTCTGAGTTCCACAAATGGCTGCCAAGGCCGCAGGACTTGCCAGAGCTGCCAAAGCTGTGTGATCCATCGGGTCCATATGAACCGCCGATACCTGCTGAACCTAAACTCCCAGACATACTGCAGCTCCACGCCCCAGGCCCTCCGCAGCTCCACGCTCCAGGCCCTCCGCAGCTCCACGCTCAAGGCCCACCGCAGCTCCACGCTCCAGGGCCTCCACAACTCCATGCCCCAGGTACACCTCCGCTGCTTGGTCCTGGCCCTCCATCCCTCCCCCTGTTCCGCCTCCGCTCCACCTCCCGCCTGATCATTATTAGGAGTGTCTGGAAGCCACTCCTTAGAGGGGGGGCTCTGTCATGATTACCAGCGATCTCTAACCACCAGAGGTCGCTGGTAAGAACTCACTTTCACATGGACTACATCTTATGCATTACATATTCAGTCATGCCTCACACACACACACCTGCTCCAAGTGTCCACTGATTAGACTCCCACAGCTGATGCTGCTTCTGGACACACACTACTTTAGCAGCACACACACTCACTTCCTGGCCGAGTCTTGTTTATCTGTAAAGTGACAATTCAACGCGGTTTCCTTAGTCTTGTTTCTCCGTGTTTTGACCTTTGCTAAGTTTGTCTGTTTGTCCCTGTTCTCTGCCTGCCTTCTGACCTCTCGCCTGTTATAGTCACTACGATTCTGGATTTGCCTTCATTCATCTGTTTCCACCTGTGTTGACCTTTGCTTGCCTGACTACCGAATAAACCTGCACTTGGATCCTAACGTTGTCTCTGTCATCTACATGTTACAATATATCACCTCTAGCAAAACAAATACAATTGCTTAATGAAAAGAAAAAGAGACAAAAAATAATTAAAAATATTTTCCTTTTTCCACAATAGTAACATTGATATATATATATATATATATATATATATATATATATATATATATATATATATATATATATATATATATATATATATATATATATATATATAGCTTTTTCTGTGAAATTTCCACAAAGTGCAGCTCGCTTCAATCCTTTTGGATTAATGTGATTAAAATAATAAATAAATTGATCTTGTTGATATGTCATCATGCAGCAAACTACAATCCAGAGGGGTCCCACCTGACATCCTCGTTTTCAGTTTAGTCCCAACCTGTCCTTGGCTAATCTCGTTGATTGTCGGCTGCAGCCGTGGTTCAAGTCGAATGAACCTATATTTTTAGAAACTTTCCGATATCACTTTAGACAGCGTTTTCAAAAAGAAACATTTTTTGTTTTATAAAAACGCCATCTTAGTGTGAACGGAAGGCCAAAATGATGAGAAAATGTGTTTTTAAACACAACATATTAGTGGGCATAGCTTTATTATTATCGTTGTATACTGATACCCTGAAAGAGGGAAGCATATCTTCCCAAAATCACTTTTGAAAGGCTAAAATAATTGATCAATTACTTTTGTGATGTGTTGAAGTAACACGTTTTATTCTTTAGAAACCATTTTCACTCTCCTTGCATTTGAGATTGCCACCTTGGGATACAAGAATGGGCTGAAATCCAGTATAATAGGAACATATTTCAGGTTTTAAGAGCTATTTTAGCCATACTGACGGTGACATTATAGGCAGAAGAAAGGTGTCCTGTCCATTTTCCCCTTCAGTCAGGAATTTAAGAGGACACCCAGCTCCCATTGTTATGACCTGGACTTTATCTAATCTTGAGCTGGAATTGGATTGGACGAAGCTGCAGTGCTCTTCTCAGAGGAACAGGAGCAGGTTGGTGGAGAGCTTGTTTATGAATGCCTAATGCGAGACAGAGGAATTAGAGGCGCCTGCTTGAATCAATATGTTCACCATCCATGTAATTAAGTGGCCTCTGAGCCCTGCCTGTGGAATGCCCTTCCAGAACCTTCACCCCTTAATGCTTAGCATTGTCCGAACAGACAAATGGAATTATGCTGTCCTTTTCTCCTTAATGATTCTTGGATGACTGTATTATTGGCTTTGCCATCTCAGGGTAATGGATTGGAATACACTGATAGTATGACCCTCTTATATTGACCTCATCAATTTGGCATACCTGCTGTAAAATTAGTACTCCGCTTGGTGCCTGGAGACACACTAGAAACTGTCAAGACAATGGTAGCATCCATTATTTTTAATGTGACATATATGTGTGCTATAACTTGCATATGTCATAATTATTTATGACACTGTCTGGCCTTGTCCAATGAGAAGGCACCATCTCGTAAATATTCATGACTCTCTGGCGAACTTTGTGACCCATGTTTTTATTTGATGCCTCTCAAAACAAAGTAGGCATTTCATGGACCAGTGGAGGCAACAATATACCAACCCACTCAAATGAGACAATTGCATTTCGTTAGAATTGGATTTGGAAGTAACCAGTAAAGTTGAGTTCATACTGCATGGTTTTCAAAGTTGTCGAATCATTGTTCACATTCCATTACTCTGTAGTGTGGCGTTCAGTTGCTGCTGTGTTCAGACTGTATGATGGATCCAACCCTGACTCATTGGAACTACATGCCCAGGGATAGATTATTGGGAACCTCAAAAATTCATGCTCGGGCTACGTCTGCTTGCAGTTGTTTATGTTTTTGTTTCCACAAATCCACAGGCCACTGTGGAAATCTGACAATCTCAAATATGTTACTGGGCCAAATGTTCTCATATTTGCCATTTCTCCAGATACCGCTGTGTAAAGTCCTGCCAATCTCAAATACATTACTGGGCCACATTTGCAGATATTTCTCGCACATGACCATGAGAAACTGGCCGACTTGTCATTGATAATATACATCACAAGCATTCTTTCAACTGACCCTCACACTTTCTTCCCTAAACCCAACCGTTAATGTTTGTAAAGGTTCAAGACTTCAAAGACTTTGTCTTTTATCAGTTAAGTTTGTTACCATTCAGACACATCACCTCTATCCGTTCTGCTGTGTTCGCCATATGTTTAAAATCTCCAGATTAGCTGCAGGGTTAATGGTTGGAATAGACAGGTCAAGAGACCTGCTGCACTGCTATCCACTGTGTCTGTATTCAGACCTGGGGATTGAGGACGAGAGAAGTCCTCGTCATTTATAGTGTTAATATAAACACGATTATCTTTAGTATGATATATCAAATTGTGGTTATGTGTATATGAAATTACGAATAACACATGTAGCAGGACATTAAATTACTTACTGTTTATTTCTTAGCATTTTAACTTTGCAAACTATAAAATCATAGGTCTCCTCACGGTTTGTCTGACAGTTGTCAAAGCCAACTGACAGTTGTTCGCTCCCCTTTTTCCCCTGCTCTGCTGCCACGTCCCTTTGCTCGACGCCCATCTTGTAGCATTTTTTGAAAAAAGTCTGAGGTAGACTTGAACCGAAAGAGGAGGGTTTCATGGCCCTTTAAAAGCAAACTAGAAGAGAAAAGAGCATCGTGGCTGTATTTTTGGTTTTATCTTACCTAGTTTCTGGGACCATCCATCGCCAGACTCCAATGTCAAAGCCTGACAACCCATGTTCACTCTGCATCCCAAGTTCAACACCGTACAAGGTCAGCTACCGAGCTAACTTTTATCACCTGAAAAGCTGTCGGTATTGAGATAAGCGGTCAGCAGTAGTGTAAAAAAGAACGTAACTTGTCCGCGGCATCATACCGCCCTGCAGTATTCGTTTTAATCCATGAATGTCAGTAGTATGAATGAAACTTACTACATCCACCATTTTGTCATCATCACATGACCTACCTGCAACAGTTGTGTCACTTCACTCCCATTCATGATTTCTCTCGTGGTGCATCATGGCATAGCGTAGCATCCATCCGCACTTCAGAATCTCACATTTTTAGTTGTCCACAAGGTGGCTCTGGAGTATTTTATTTTTCATTCATTCATTTTCTTTTCATCTTAGTCCCTTTATTAATCTGGGGTTGCCACAGCAGAATGAACTGCCAACTTATCCAGCATATGTTTTACACAGCGGATGCTCTTCCAGCTGCAACCCATCTCTGGGAAACATCCATACACACTCACTCACTCACATACACTACGGACAATTTAGCCTACCCAATTCACCAATGGAGCATGTCTTTAGATTTGTGGGGAAAACCAGAGCACCCGGAGGAAACCCACACCAACATGGGGAGAACATGCAAACTGACCCAACCGAGGCGACAGCGCTACCCACTGTGACACTGTGCAGCCTGTATTTTATTTTTACCTAAATTTGTATTTTACAAGTTTAGTTTGAAGTTATAAAAGAAAAATGTATTCATTTTGGTGTAACTGGAAAGAAAAAGGTGTTTTCCCTGTAAATTTGTATGTCTCCTTGTGTATGTAAATGTTGGTAAATGAGGCCTGCCAACTTTTGGTTTTAGCTTGGAGTGAGAACTTCTCCCCTGGCCCCAAAATGAATTGGTACACTTTCAAAATTGAATTTCACCAGGACAGAGAAATAAACCACAACCAAAACTAGAGTATGGATTCATCTTATTCATACTGTCTTACAAAGCAGAACCTGTGGACTTCAAAAATAACACCACAACTAATAATAAATAAATGAATAAATTCAATGTAGATACATTATCTAGGAATCCAAGCCAGGAATTCAGCATTGCAAATGCCATGCTCTACCCCTTGGGCTCCAGGTAGGCAGGCAAATACAGTTGGCAATATCCAGTTGTTCATTCATTGGAATACAAGGCAGCAGTCTTAGGAGAGAACCCCAGACTTCCCTCTCCCCAGACACTTCCTCCAGCTCCTCCAGGGGGATCCTGAGGCATTTCCAGGCCAGCCGAGAGACATAGTCCCTTCACCGTGTCCTGGGTCTTCCCCGAGGCCTCCTCCCGGTGGGACATGCCTGGAACACCTCCCTAGGTAGGCGTCCAGGAGGCATCCGAAACAGGTGCCCGAGCCACCTCAACTGACTTCTCTCGATGTGGAGGAGCAGCGGCTCTACTCCGAGCTCCTCCCGGGTGTCAAAGCTCCTCATCCATAAGAGTGCGCCCTGCCACCCAATTTATTCATTCATTAATTTTCCTCTAGCATAGTCCCTTATTTATCAGGGGTTACCACAGAGGAATGAACCGCCAACTATTCCAGCTATGTTTTACACAGTGGCTGCTCTTCCAGCTACAACCCAGTACTGGGAATACACTATGGCTAATTTTGTTTACCCATTTCACTTATAGTGCATGTGTTTGGACTGTGGGGGGAAACCGGAGCAAACCTCACAAACACAGGGAGAACATGCAAACTTCAAACGGATCCCAGCTGGGACTCGAACCAGTGACTTTCTTGCAGTGAGGCAACAGTGCTAACCACTGAGCCACCATGCCACCCCTTGATCATTCATTTATTTTATTTTCGGCTTAGTCCCTTTATTAATCTGGGGTCGCCACAGCGGAATGAACTGCCGACTTTGCCAGCACATGTTTTACACAGCGGATGCCCTTCCAGCTGCAACCCATCCCTGGGAAACATCCATACACACTCATTCACACACATACACTACAGCCAATTTTAGTCCCAATTCACCTATAGCGCACGTCTTTGGACTTGTGGGGGAAACCGTAGCACCCTGAGGAAACCCACACAAACACGGGGAGAACATGCAAACTCCACACAGAAATGCCAACTGGCCCAGCTGAGACTCGAACCAGCGAACTTCTTGTTGTGAGGTGACAGCGCTACCCACTGCGCCACCGCCCCTTGATCAATTTATATGAAATAATAATAAAAAGAAGTCAGAACTTTGCTTTTCAGAACTTGCTTTAGGTAGCGTATAGCTCATTTCAACTTTTTTTTCCTTTTGACTCATGCGGCCCACTACAGATATCAGATGTTAAAAAGTGAATGACCTATTTAAAGTTTTATTTCAGGCCGCTGGCAAGTTTGATAGTCCAGTTTTGAATTCAGTGAGGATGACATGAGAGGAAAGCACAGTAAACGTACTTGAAACTGCACCAAATACATCTGAACCAATATATTCAGTATATTCAGCTGTGTGTGTGTTTGTGTCTATGATCTGTGTGGAATAGCACATGATTCATCTAACATCTGCTGGAAATTCAGGTAAACGTGTTTCCCCCCAAGTTAACATGATCCCCAATTGATTTATAACACTGGCTTGAAGACATGCTGAAATGTTTTTACTTAAGTTTATTCGTTTAATTCAATGATGTATTTGTGTATTCATTTTAAATACTTTCGCAACAGCTTTTGCTTTTCCTTTTCTAAAATCATTGATAGAGGATCCTTTTATCTGGTATGGAGGCTGAAAAGCTGTTTAATTTTTGATGCTCTAATATCTACAATTCTGAGGCTTCATTAAAAATTAGTAAGAAAAAACGTCAGGACTCAGCCCTGGTTGAAAAGTCAGACACATGTTCTTTAGTAGGAGTAAAAAAAAGTGTGTAAATGCTTTAAAGACAATTTACAGGAGGCGAAAATGTTTCCTGTGATCTAGGATTGCTTGAAATTCATTCATTCATTCATTGTCCTTCGGCTTAGTCCCTTTATTCATTGGGGTCGCCACGGCGGAATGAACCACCAACTATTCCAGCATATGTTTTACACAGCGGATGACCTTCCAGCCGCAACCCAGTACTGGAAAACATCCATACACACTCAAATTTACACTCTACTGACAATTTAGTTCATCCAATTCACCTGTACCGCATGTCTTTAGACTGTGGGGGAAACTAGAGCACGCGGAGGAAATCCACACCAACATGGGGAGAACATCCAAGCTACACACAGAAATGCCAACTGGCACTCGAACCAGCGACCTTCTTGCTGTGAGCCGACAGTGCTAACCACTAAGCCACCGTAGTGCCCACATTAGCAGGTAGTAATGGTTAATTTTAAATGTCTTACATGTGCATATATGTAAGTGCCAGGGGTGGACTGGGACAGCATTTTCACCCAGGAAAAGTTATTGTAGCTCAGGCCGCATATGGTGCGATCGGAAAGTGAAGAGCGGGGGGCATAGGGTGCTGGTGATAGCGATCAGAAATTGAAGAGCGTTTGTTGGAGAGGGGGGGGGGGTGTTGGCTGATAGCGATTGGAAAGTAAAAGGGGGGGGGGGGATGTGATAGCCATTGGAAAGTGAAGAGGGGGGGGAGCGATTGGTAAGCGAAGAGCAGGGCTGGGGTTGTTTAGACGGCAGGCCAGAGTCATGGTGCCAGGCCAGATTGACCATCAGGTCACCGGGAAATGTCCCAGTGCTTCCTATGGCCAGCTCGCCCCTGGTAAGTGCACATATGATGGTCTTGCGATGTTGTTCTACTTCATTTAGACGTGGTGGATTCAGTTGGACCAAATGTGCTATTTATTATGAGAAACAGCCTGCCAACTGACATTGTTCAGAGTACCTCATTTTTAAGTAAGCAACTCTTTGTTTTAATGTTTGTCCTATATCTAAATGATCATTAATGTCAGAACATTTTAATCAGATTTTATAGCCAGTCATACATGGTTGCTCTGCTGAGGGTCTCAGATGAGTTTGTATTGGTTCTGGAAGCCTTGTTGTTTTATTGCTAGTGTTTTATTGAACTATTCTTCATCTGTTGTTGCACGAATGCGTGGGGTTCCTCAGGGCTCCATTCTGGGATCTGCTCTGTTTTCAGTTTAAATACTTCTTCAGGGAAGGATCTTTGAGTAAGTGTAACAATGTTTTCTTGAGTCAAGTGTTAGTTGGGAAAAAAAAAACTTGTATAGTCTGCAGCTCTACACAGGAAGTTTGGCCAGAGGAGAAATGGCCATGCCCAACTGATCCTGGTTTCTCTGAAGATTTTTTTTTCTCCGCTATTGTCAATTGGTGAGGTTTGTTCCTTGCCACTGGCTTGCTTGGTTTGGGACTTGTGGAGCTGCACATCGTTGGATTTGCTCTTAAGTGTTTGGACTTTCAGCAGTGAAAATTAAACCACACTGAACTGAACTAAACTAAACTGAACGTCAACTCTGTAAACTGGACTGACACAGTTTCAAATAACTAGAACTTCTAAGTAAAGCTGCTTTGAAATAATCTACATTGTAACAGCGCTATTGAAATTAACATGAATTGAATTAAATTAAATATTCCAGGTTATCAAGACTTGTATATGTTAATATAACATAAAATGTATCTCACTCAGGGCTCAAAACTCAGGGCTTCTGGTAATACCTAGGATATCAAAGTCGAGTAAAGGAGGTCGAGCCTTCTCATTTATAGCTCCTAAACTCTGGAATAGCCTTCCTGATAACGTCCGAGGCTCAGACACACTCTCGCAGTTCAAAACTAGATTAAAGACCTATCTGTTTAGTAAAGCATACACTTAGCGATATGATACATGAATGTGCTCCACACAGGTTTCTTCATCTCGTTTATATACACTATGAACAGCAGCTACGCTAATTATTCTCTTTATTCTCTATTTCCACCTGTAAATACTCATCCCGAGACCCTCAGACCCCACAGCGCCACTGATTAGATCCAAGACCAGCGACGAGATGATCCCAAGGTTTCATTATCCTGGATTAGGCCGAATCCTGAGCAGCTACTGTGGTGGTCATGGAGGAGTGGAGAGCATGAGACTGATTCCTGTGACGCTCCAGGGACAGACGAGTCTCCGCTGAGGTCCAGCCTCCGGCACTTGGACTGCAGCTCCGGACAAGACGTTTGGCCAGTGGAGAAATGGTCGTACCCATCTGAGCCTGGTTCTCTCGAGGTTTTTTTCTTCACCTTCGCCAATTGGTGACAATTTTTCCACGCAGCTGTCGCCACTAGCTTGCATGGTTTGGGATCTGTAGAGCTGCGCATCGATGGATTTGCTCTTCAGTGTTTGAACCCTCAGTAGTGACTATTAAACCACACTGAACTAAGCTAAACTGAACTGAACTTAAACTTTGAAAAGTGAACTACACTGTTTCAATTTATTATGATCTTTTATGTGAAGCTGCTTTGACACAATCTACATTGTAAAAGTGCTATACAAATAAAGGTGAATTGAATAGAATAACAACAATGACATAGTATTAATGGACACAGTGGAAACAATTTTACTATTTTGAACAACGCACACAAGCTTATTAGAAGTCTTTTATGGTCAGAAAGTCAATGGGTTCATTGCAATGCTTTCCGTGCCAGGTATGTAAGAATAGCTGATGGTGGCCTAGCAACAACAGATCCCATGAGAGCATGAGCTCAGTAGCGTATTGAAATTTGTTAAGGAAGCGACATTTTTAGGTGGTTTAATATGCAATAAGTGATAGCCCAGGTGACCTGCACTAAACAAACACACCTGAACATGCAAGTCAGAGTCTTCAAGATCACAAGAAAGCTATAAGCAGGTATGTTTGATTAGGGTTAAAGCTAAACTTTGTAGGACACTGGCCCTACGGGACCAAGTTTGCCCATCCCATAGCCAAAAGAGCTACATAAAACACAACTAAATACATATTTTGCATGCAACAGAGAACAAGTAGGCAGCTATTTTAATCACACTTAAGTTGTGATTCAGGAGAAGAAAGGTCATCCAAAGAAAAGGCCTGAAAAAGTCCCATTCATCAATAGATTTAGTGTTGATCCTTACTTTAATTACTAACAGATGGTGAATCCCATATTGTAGGATACCTTGTTATAGTAAGTCCTAAGTAAAATGACAGGAACACAGCACATGTTTGGAAAAACTGGTATTGTGAAAAGGAACATTAACTATTTTTTTTCCCTGGAGCCTCATCTCTAGACATTAGCCACATTTCCACTATCTGGCCAGTGCGAGCCAGGGCTTTAATCGGGCCAGGCCGGGCCAATAGCCCGGGAGGTTGAGAAATGAGGCCGAAATCATGTCACGTTTCCACTGTCGGGCTAGTTGCTCGCAGCGCGTCACACAAACACCGCCCCCAGAACGTCCCCCGAATCAAACGTCACACAACCCGTCACACAACCCGCCCACTTCAGCGGGAACAAAAAAACTCAAATTATAACCACAAACACAACCTGGCATCACTACGAGAGCTGGAAGATGGAGAACACCGAAGCGATTGCTTTTTTACTGTTTGTGGTCTGTTGGTGTAAGGCCAGACAGCGATCCCTGGATAAGGACATTCGATTTCGGCGGCATTTACTTCGAACACAGATTTTTCTTAGTGAGTTGATCAAGCGCGATAGCAAAACAAATGTAAGGGAAGAAAGCATCTTGTCTCCCCTTTACCTGACAGGAAAACTCCGCCTTTGTTCGTAACCCCGCCCCGAAGCCCCAGTTGGCCCTCCTTGGCCCAAGGTATTCGGCGGGCCGAAAAAGGCCGGATGCTGGCCCCAAGGAAGCCCCGCTTTGGCCCGATTACGCCCCGGAAGTGAAAGTGGAAACGCGACTGGCCTTGGCTCGCCCTGGCTCGCTCGCTTTAGGCGCGATAGTGGAAACGCGGCTATTATGCAGTGAAACCTTAAGAAAAGAAATATTGCTTGCAGTTCAAAAACAAAATTGTCCTTACATATACTACATTATTATTTAGCTAGAAAACCTTCATACTGCATCAATGGTTTTACCTGATGGCAGTGGCTTCTTTCAGCACAATGTTCAGGAACGGTTTGAGGAACATGACAGTTAACATCGCAGCCTTGGCCTTTAGATTCCCCAGATCTCAATCCAACTGAGCATATGTGAGAAGTGCTGGACCAACTAATCTGAAATTTGGAAGACTCACCTCACAACTTGCAGGACAGCTGCTAATGTCTTGGTGCCAGATACCACAGGGCACGTTCATAAGACAGGCTGTGATGCATTTGAGCTGTATTGGCAGCACAAGGTGGGCCTACACAATATTAGGCAGGTGGCTTTAATGCTGGGTGGATGATTACTGTTTTTTGAGGATAAGGAATTAATGGATATATGCAGTTTTTATATGGTAGAAACGTCTGTTTGAAGTTACCATTATGGTTATTAGAGTACACTTTAGTTTAGTAGCTTATTTGTTTCCAGGCTATGCACGGCCCTACATTTCTACTGACCACTCCAAGTTCTGTTTTAATTTCATGCCATTTTATTTTGCATCCAATGTCTTGTTATATAGTTTTAGTAGGCTTCTGATATTTTTTTTTTGTGTGTGTGTGGGGGGGGCTAATAGCTAATAGCGATGTCTCAATTAGGTTTGAGAGTAAGAGTCATTTTATTTTGTTTTATTTTATTTTGTTTATTTTGAGTATCTAATGATACCAAAGCCCGATCCGATACTTCTATAATACATATAAAAATTTATAAAGAAGACTGAAGAAACAAATCCAGGATGTTCCTTATTTTTTATTTAATTCACCTTATTTTAACATTCAACAACTCCATTTGTTGTGTTACATGTAGCCTTTTCCTTTCCACCTGATAAGCCAATTAATTAGGACCTAACAGCACCTGATAATTGCAAGCAGGTGTGTTTGATATGGGTTGCTACTGAAATGTGCAGGAAGGTAGCGCTACAGGAACAGGGCTGGTCACTTCTTATTTATTTTTATATATATATATATATATATATATATATATATATATATATATATATATATATATATATATATATATATATATATATATATATAATTTCACTTGTTTTCTTTAGAAATAGAATTTGAGCATGCGAAAGTTCTATCGTACGGCGCTGCGAGAAGGGGCGGGATTAAGCAAGATTTTTAGACATTAAAAAAGCCAGTGATTGCTCCATGTTTTAAATTTCTGTACAGAGAGGTCATGTTTTGATCTTCGATTGGTCTTACACAGTCAGGTGATGCAATTTTGCAGGTCAGAGTTCACCAAGCTTGAACTTTGCAATGCAGCAAACTACGAAACTTGTCACACAAGCTTGCGTTTGTGTATTACTCCGGCCACACTAAGACTTAAACAGGACTAAACAACTCACTACAGTTTGACAAATGTTGCAGCTGTTGGATGACAATATATATTTTTTAGGTGTTTATTAAGCAAGAATGTAGTTGTTTAGATTTGTTTATAAGAAGAGTGATACTGAGCAGAGCAAGGGCGGTTGACGTTCCGCCACAAGATGGCGACAGAGACCGCATAATAAATCCTTAGGCGAGAAAAACTGCTGAACAAATCATTGCAGGTGACTGACATTCTAAGTCAATCTCTCTCTCTTTTAAATGTTGTAGTGTGTTTGTACCATAGTAATCTGATAGTGTTTGCTTTGCTTTGGTTTTTGGGGGTTAATTATTGTGATCTCCCAATTGCAACAGAGAGATACTTGGAAATCTCTATAGACTGATGGCATTTCATGCCGTTCAGCCTTATAATCTTAAATAAATTTGAGCAAAATCACCTGTTTTGTCATCACTTTAGATATTATGCTGGAGAATCATTCAAATGCTAAAGTGACATTGGTAAATTAGCCACATTTTCTGCTGTTCTGATGTCAGTTGCAGATGTGAATGAATGGCGGAGCAAAGTAGTTCCTCATACAAGAGAATTTTTGAGACTCTCTGTGTTTAATTTTCTTTTTTATACACACGATAATGCCGTCAAACTGTTGTATAAACACAATTCCACACTCATAGCAGTGTGAAATGGCTGGATATCGTCACTGGGGGGCACTAAGGCTCTTGGCCTGCAGCCTCAAGCCAACGCACACCTCCCACAAGTGCCAATGTACAGCCATATCACACTGTTACTTGTGTAAATTTTGACACATCTCCATCCAAGAGGAAAAGTATGACAGTCCTCTTTGTGTTACAGGCTTATTAACCGGTAGAGTTAGTGGAGTCATTCCCCTAATCAGAAATACCCAAACCCTCGCTCATCATGCCCACCATAATACAGGAGAGTCAGAGAGAAAATATATATTAGATTGTATTTTTCAATTAATACGTTTAGACAAAAACTGACTGAGCTCTGTGTTTTATTTAGACATGCAAATAGAAAACGTGGTTGCTTTTGCATTGCACAGGAATAACAGTTCAAAGGTCAATACTCATGTATAACATCTGCATTTTAACATCATTAAACAGAAAGTGTGATTATTTTGAAGCGTGACAGGCTATGAGTAGTAGCAATAATATGTGTGTGTATGGGAGGTTTGCAGCCTGAACTATCCCTTTAAAGAAAAATGTTTTACTTACAAAAAATTGCAGAAATGGATATTGATTTTCAACTTCAATCTGATCATCACACACACACAAATGCACACATGAACACAAAGCAGATGCATGAAAAGAAACACGTTTGCTTTATATGAGATTTGAAAGAAATATTAAATGAATATGTTTGGATGTCTATAACTGGGTTGACAACTGTCATGCATTATGTGTAAGACTCAAATGAAATCTCATCCAAAAGTACAATACATCTGCTCAAAAGATTTTCCCACCACATCGAAATATCTCATATAAAGGAGTGAGGCTGCACCAATTAGATTTCATCCCACAACCTGTGATCAATACCAGCTATCTACAGATTCAGTCAGAGAAAACGAGAAAAAATAGGACTGTTTAACAAAATTATTTATATATGTTGATAAATAAGCAACATACAGTTTATACTGTAACTTAAATACTATACACTTTTCGCCACAGTTGTTTTGCACTTTTTTGTTAAAAAATGCTTTTAGGTTAGATATAAAAGAACACATAAAAACTGCAAATTGATTTCATGTCAAAACCTTGACGTCTATTAGACATTCACACTCTGACTCTCTTTTAATCATCAAAAAAAAAAACAACAACACAAAAACTATAATAAGTACACTTTTATTCAATTGATTAATATTCACACTTGATTTTTGTATTCTTACTATGCATATATCACCTTGATATCAAAAAGACATCAAATTAACATCTACATTTTTTGTTAACCATTTCATATTAGAGGAAAAGAAATGCTTTTATGTAAAAAAAAAAGCGCATTGAAAATGTGAATCAATTTAATGTCAAAATCTTGACGTCTATTTGACATGCACACACTGACGCTCATTTGACCACCAAAAAACAACACAAAAACTATTATAAGTACACTTTTATTCATTTGATTAATATTCACACTTGATATTTGTATCCTTACAATGCATGTAGATCACCTTGATATCAAAAAGACATCAAATTAACATCTACATGTTTTGTTAACTATTTCATGTTAAAGGAAAAGAAATGCTTTTATGTAAAAAAAAAGAAAGCGCATTGAAAATGTGAATCAATTTAATGTCAAAATCTTGACGTCTATTTGACATGCACACACTGACGCTTGTTTGACCACCAAAAAAACAACACAAAAACTATATCTACATTTTTATTCATAATCGCACTCAATTTTTGTATCCATACTATGCTTGTAAACTACCTTGATATCAAAAAGACATCAAACTAACATCTACATTTTTTTGTTAACCATTGCATTGTCAGAAGAAAATACATTTAGGTAAAATGAAAAAGAAAACACATAAAAATTTGTGAATCAATTTGAGATCAATATCTTGACGTCTATTTGACATCCACACACTGCCGCTCATTTTATCACCAAAATAACAACACAAAAACTATTATAAAACATTTTTATTCCTTTTGTATACATAAAATGCATGTAAACTACCTTAATGTCTAAAAAACATCCAATTAACATCTTAAATTTGTTGTTAACCATGTCATTGTTAGAAGAAAAGAAATGCTTTTAGGTAAAATCTGAAAAAACATATAAAAATGCAAATTGATTTCATGTCAAAATCTTGACGTCTATTAGACATCCACACACTGACGCTCTTTTCATTTGATTAATATTCACACTTAATTTTTGTATCCTTACAATGCATGTAGATCACCTTGATATCAAAAAGACATCAAATTAACATCTATATGTTTTAACTATTTTATATTAAAGGAAAAGAAATGCTTTTAGGTTAAAAAAAAAAAGCGCATTGAAAATGTGAATCAATTTAATGTCAAAATCTTGACGTCTATTTGACATGTCAACACTGACGCTCATTTGACCACCAAAAAACAACACAAAAACTATTATAACTACATTTTTATTCATTTTATTCATATTTGCACAAGACTTTTGTATCCTACAATGCATGTAAACTACTCTGGTGTCAAAAAGCAACCAAATTAACATCTAAAATTGTTTGTTAACCATTTCATCGTTAAAGGGAAAAGAAACGCATTTAGGCAAAATAAAAAAGAAAACACATCAAACATCCGAATCAATTTTATGTCAGAATCTTGAAGTCTATTTGCCATCCAGACACTGACGCTTTTTAACCACCAAAACAACAACAAAAACTATCATACGTATATTTTTATTAATTTTGCATCCCTACAATGCATTTAAATTACCTTGATGTCTAAAAAACATCAAATTAACATCTAAAAGTTTTTAACCATGTCATTTTTAGAAGAAAAGAGATGCTTTTAGGTAAAATCTGAAAAACACATAAAAAAATGTTAATCAATGTGATGTCAAAATCTTGACATCTATTTGACATCCACATACTGACGCTCTTTTGACCACCAAAATAACAACACAAAAACTATTCTAGCTACATTTTTATTAATATTTGCACTAGACTTTTGTATGCCTACAATGCATGTAAACTACCTTGATGTCTAAAAGACATCAAATTAACATCTAAAATTGATGTAAAAAATCTATATTTTTTACATCAATATTAGATGTCAATTGGGTGTTGTTTTGACATTAAGTAGTCAAATTGACATCAAATTTAACTAGCATTTTTGACATGTTTTTGATGCCGCTTTGACATCAAGGTGCCCGCTGAATAGTTGTTCGGGGGGAAAAAGTACTCCATCAAGCATTAGGGTAACGCTAAGATTCAATTAATTACAATTAAATGAACAATAAACAGACTGCTCCATAAAAGGCCATGTGATTGATTTAGCCATCGAAGTCTCACTCCAGCCAGGCTGGCAACTGCTGTATTTACTATTTATTTCTCATGAAACATCAAATACATGACACCGTCTGGGTTTTTACCACTTCAGTGCCATCGCTTGCATAATGCGCCTAATATATCAGCTGAACATTGCTGAGAAACAAAAGCAAACATCTGGCAGCTTCTGTCCCGTCACCTAATTAAACATCTGCATCTGTTTTTTATGATTTCCTGCCATATTCGAATGAGGATAATGAGGCCTTTGTGAAGCAATGAACATTCACATTGTCTTATATGATTGCATTTTTTCCTGTTGGCAAAAGGCCTTTGTTTAATATGTGTTACACTGCTAAATAAGTTACCATCCAAATGGCTAGTTATTTTCAATGACCCTTTTATGAGATGCTAACAGCTGCATAGGAGTAAGAAAAGGAAGTTGGCTTTTTTCATTTGTTCTTCGTGTGAAAGCTTTCTCTAGCGTGCTAATAATTTGCTGCAATGCAGATGAAGTTGAGTGAGGCAAATTAGACCACCCTGCACTTTTGAGGAGAAAATAGATTTTGCCTTTTGTGTATCTTCCTATTACGCAACCCCTATTGCATCCATATATTTATCATACATCATCAAGTGTGTCCTGCGGCACAGAAGGATAAACAGCATTGACGGTATAATACTGCGACCTCATTTTGAAAAAAAGTTCTGTCTGGCGCTTTGATCACAAAGAAGCACAAAATCCTTGCCAGTCAAGGACACTTGTGTGTTTCTTCTCAAACCTTTCAACGGATCTAATGTTTGAAATGATGATACAAAATTGCATATACACAAATATCTGTTAACAGCATACCATATGAAGGGCTACAGAAAATACATGTTGTATGAACATTCTAAAATTATTGTTCAAAAGGCTTTTAAAGAGGACCTATTTGCCTCTTTTTACAAGATGTAAAATAAGGCCCAATCCCAATTCTACCCCTTAGGCCTTTCCCGTACCCCCACCTCTCGTTTTGCACGTGCACGCCAAGGGGTAGGGGTGTCCCAATTCTCTTTATCTTGAAGGCGTGGGGCTAAGGGGAAGGGGTGAATACCCCTTCGAACGAAGATTTTTCAGGACCACACTCGAAACCAAGGGGTCAGAAAATTTCCCAGAATACATCAGCCACAGCGGCAGCATTGCTAAACCCGGAAGTAAGGAGATCCACAAATTAGTATTTTTTTGTCATTATTACAAATTTTTACAACAAACAAACATATGTTATATTATATTCATAACCGCGTTCATGTTTTACCGTCATGCTTTAAAAAAAAAAAGCAAAATTTTGCAATCTTTAATCCCTAATAATAACTCCTGTACAGCAGTCCCACAACATTCTGTCACTCGATGACACTGGAATACCCTGTAAGTAATGTCTAGTGGCTGAGAATGAGCTTTTAACAGTGTCTGCTATAATGTTATTGTTGTTTTTTGTCGGTTTACATATATGAATATGGCCACTCCCTGCTGAAAAATCCAGCTTAAACCAGCCTAGGCTGGTTGGCTGGTTTTAGCTGGTTGACCAGCCTGGTTTTAGAGGGGTTTTGGCCAAATCCAGGCTGGTTTCCAACCATTTCCAGCCTAGTCTTAGGTGGTCAGGCTGGAAAATGACCAGCTAAAACGGTCTAAAGCCAGCTTGACCAGCCTGGTTTAAGCTGGACATAGCTGGTTTTGGCCAAAACCCCTCTAAAACCACGCTGGTTGACCAGCTAAAACCAGCCAACCAGCCTAGGCTGGTATAAGCTGTTTTTTTCAGCAGGGAAACAGATGGGTCCACATAACAGACACCTGTCTAGTCTGTGTGAAGATATGATACATGGTTTTATCAGGAAGTTAATTCACGTTGGAGGATCCAACGCTATCTCATGGCAGTTCATAGCTTATTGATTTAGTGGTTAATCTGTATGAATTCGTATGATCTCATTCATACAATTAAGTACGAATTGCTTATCCACAATGACAGTTGGGTTTAGTGCCACACCTCCTTTTAAAAATGTTTGCTGTTGTCAACTTGTATGAATTAGCCACTAAATGGACAAAACATAACATAGTTACGTTTCCTTGTGAGATCAGGCTATATGATTGGCACATAAGCACGGATAGAGATGTGTACCTGTAAAATACATTGTTTAGTCTGAAATAAGTGAGTGAGTTGGGGTGGTGTATATGTGTATATCTAGCTGTCTGATGGATGAATATAATCTGGATACCCATTCATTTCCTATGGTAGTCACTTTTGACTGGGAACACCACAGGTGTAACAAGATTGATTAAAACACTCAAAATTCAATGAAAGAGGTGATCATCACCTTTAAATGTTCAAGAGCACAGTGTGGAGGATATCACACATGTGACGAGGGAGCTGAGGCGGTATTAGAATCCATGTGCAGAAGTTTATTTAAGGGGTTAGGCAGAGACATCAACGAGTGAACAAGCAGAGAGTCGGCAACATAAGCAATCCAATCCAAACAACAAACACAGGAGCAAATCCAGACGACGAATATAAGAGCAGGCAGAAGTTCAGTAACACAACCATCAGTCCAAAACAGATCAAAAGGGCAAAGACAGAGAACGTACGTGATCAAGGCAGGCAGGGTCATACACAGGATAGCAGTCATGAAAGTCACTAAGGAACAACGCTTGGTAAGGCAGGTAAACTGGAAATACTTCGCAAAGAAGCATGGCCTGAACACTCACTAAAATACAGTGCAAACAGGAAGTAGCCGCAGAGGGAGAGGAGGTGAGTCAGTAGTCGGGCGAGAGCTCCCTCTGCTGGCGTGGCGTTACAACACAATACACAATCAAACAAAACACAATATTTATGAGTGATTTAAGTTGTAAATCGGTCAGATTTGACCCGAACACGACAGGAAGGTTAAAAGAGAGTTTAAGTATCCACAGGTTTCTATATTCATATTTCTGTCCAAAATTTGATGAATGACTAAAAATTGTAAATGTGTCTGGCAAATAAAGCAAAACATACAAAACAAGCTGGGTTTGTGCTGAAAAAAAAAAACTATAATAGCATTATAGCAATGCAATGCAACGTCAGCGCCGATAGCACCCACACAAACTAGATTGCAGGTGGTTATTAAATAAGACACAGGTTTTTGAGCTTAAACACCATGCACTAATATAGTGAAACCAAGTAGGTAATTCGCCCCAGAGTTTATGTGTCACAATTAATAAAGGCGTCCACTCATTTCAATTGGTCTCTCAGTAACCCCACACCGCATTAGTTTGAAATGATGTATCGGCTTCTTCATAACCCATCAGGCACCACCGCGTCCCTCCTGTGCGAGTTAAATATTGTACCAAATTATCCACTACAAGCAAACGCTCATTAAGTCAGATGGGTTGTTATATCGGTAATTCTTAGCCTTTCATTAGACATTCCCGCAGTCATCCATTGTCGGCTGCTCTAATTACCGAACCTGGTGACTGAAGACTTGCTTTTGGTCGCATCAGCGAGATTAAAGAGCGGCTGATAATATTTTTTTATGAATTTCTTAATTGCGGTGAAACCTACACAGCAGGTGGTGTTGAGAATTTGTGAGACCGACTCGGGTTGTCTGTGTGCAAACACAGCAGCTGCTGCTGGCAAATGAAGAAAGATGGAGGGAATAAAAAAATGGATGAAAAAAAAAAATGAAAGAGCTAGGCTGATCAAAGTATCTACAATCTGTTAAAAGAGGGAGATATCAAAGGTGCTGTTAACACGGTCAGAGGGTCTTTCTTTATGTTTTTAACATGGTTGTCTTTTGGAGGTAAATGGACAAGTGCAGTTTTCAGGCACCAAAGGTTAGTCTGGATTAAATGTGTTCCTCTTTTTGGAGAAAATTCACCAATCAATTAAATCTGTTTCAACTAAGGGAGTGCGGTCGCAGTAATTGAAGCGAGACGGGCTTGCTGCCAGAGGTTTCCATGACGACATTTATCTTCTGCTGGCGCAGTTTCTTTCTGTTTTTTTCCCCCAGCTTCGTGTTTTAGACCTTCTAAATTCACATAGAACAGATGGACTGAGTGCTAGAGCAATATCCAACCCTCTATGATGTTGGTGACAGGGGGTTTATTGCATCAAGGGAGGATGATAAATGAGACTCGACCACTGGTACAAACTGAAATATCAACACTAGGACGTTTGTACAACTCACTTCTCTCTCTTTTCATGATATCATAATACTTTGAATCTTATAATTACATACTGAGTGCTACAGTTAATATACAGCTAACACATTTGAGAACAAAACAGCATAGCGTCTAATATAATCTGTTTTTTATTGAGCTATAATGTGTTTACCTCCATTATTGGAGCTCCTTTATTGCGTTTATGTTGTTATTCCCTTGTTTTTTCGTCTCGTTCATTGTCTTTACCCCACAGGGACGCAAACCAACATCTTGTGACGATATCATTTTGTGAGAAACTGCATTATTTCAGTGACCAAAGTGCCGAAGCATATGTTCATATTGAATGCAACTGTTCAGATATCAAAACAGAAATAAAATAAAGATGGGAAATCAATTACACACTCTAACTGCTAGTCTGAAAAGTATTTTCAAAATCTTTTGAAACTTTATTAGTGTTGACACAACAGTCTCATACATTAAAACATGGATTTTTTACTATCATACTGTTCCATGTGTATTGTGTATATTTAGTTTCTCACCCTCCTGTTCTTACTCTTATCGTAAGTTATCGTTTTTATTGGTGAATCTGTATTTCAGTCATTATTTTGATGTTTTCGTGCTAGCAGCTGACTGTTTACCTCCCTGTGGATGTCTTTTTCGCTGTTACCCGATTGCCACCCAGGTAGCAAATAATTCTGGCCCAGATTTGGCATTAATCTGGCACAGCAACAGCAGGCATTCATCCGGCACTGGCATACAGCATGTGGGCCAAACATGGGCCTGGTTTGGCAGAGGAGGCACCGTCGGTAAGGCGGCACAGAATACTTGGGCCAGATGTAAAATGTAGTATTTGGCCCAGATGTTAATAATTGAAATATAGGCCATGTGAGTCTGGCCTATCTTGACCCACATTTAAAATAAATTTTTATTATTTTCAAATAAAAATAAAAAATTCTACCAATCAGGTCGCTTCGAGGAAAAGCACACCCATAGCACGCCTAAAGTGCAATGAGTCATGGGTTTATCAATTTCATTGCAGTCGTGACACACCAACATATCTGGCCCAGTTCAGGCTCAGTTATGGGTTATTAAATTGGCTAAGTCTTGGCCCAGATTTGGTCCATGTTTGGCCCTTGTCTGGAAGCCAGACTTGGTCCAGTCATGTACCGTAATTCACGGCGGCATGTGGGCCAAGCAAAAGCTGATTGTGTGGGCCAGAGCTGGGCCAGCGATATGTTGCTATGTGGGCACATACGTCAGCCGAGAGTTGACCGTGATGGCGAGGTTTGAGTCCATCAAAGAACGGTTCCAGAAAGCAGGTAAATTAAAAACAAATGACAAAAAAGTAAGTAACAGCGTGAGAACCGTAGACGGTAAAACATATGGACGTAGTATCCGTGACAACACCCATAGGTTTCTGAAGAACGCAAATGAAGCTGTCACCATTTTGTTAACACGTCTTCGCACCAACCAGGGGATACCAAACAAGGACAAAGAGGCGGAGCTACAGACACCTGTTAGCATTTTGCTTAGAAGGGCTTTGCTTTGGGAGAAACGCTGAATACTTCCTTACCTGCGAATCGTTTGTGTTCTGACCACATGTGCTTGGTTGTATATTATATCAATAAAGTGTTTAGACTTTTTAAAACACTGTAGTAATACATTGAGCCACTAAACATTGTTCTATGTTCTATTTAAATATAGTCTGTGTTGGTAAATGCTAGGCTATTGATGAAATCCAGGCATAACACTGTATGACAACGCTTCAGATGACTGTTCTAGAGCCTACAGCTAATCAATCTGTCAGATTCTGGAGTGCATTACAGGTCTTAAGAAAAATATATTAATTATAATTTACCCTAAATAAAACAAATGCATGTATATAGATGATATATAAGTATATAATTTCACTCACCTGGGAAATGGAGGCAACTTGAATGGTTTGTGAGCCCAATTAAGCTCACACAGCATGCCATATTATCTGATAATCATAGAAAATAATTCCAAAAGGGCAATTGACTGTGTAAAGCCACATAAAACAGAACAAAAATATTATTTATATGCCGAGTTCAGCGGCTATTCAGTCAGAATGACATGATGGCGACTAGCGAGGCCTAGCTGTCACTAAAGTGGCCATGCCCTTAATTATAGACTTAATATAACTTAATAAAAACTAAACAGATGAGTTATAAAAAAAATCACTCCCTCACAGTTGTCATGAAGGGTAATATTAGCTATATACACCAAAACCATCTTTTGTACCAGGATGTAAACATGTTTTTATCAGCTGTTAAATTGGCCAGTTTAGTATTGCAGTCAGTGAACATCTGGACTTCCTTGAGCCAGCCCCCAAAGGCGAGTCAATGAATTGCAGTTTCAGTAACTTACATATTGGCTTCACAGGGGAGAGCAGGAGGTTGCTGCTTGGTGAAAACATTGTAAGATCTGAAAAGGTGGTCAAAATCAGGCGGCCATGAGGGTTTTTCTTTTTCTGGATTGCTTGTAAAAACACTGTCGGTTGGGTTTAGGAAAGTGGGTGATTGGGTCAATTGGTGCATTTGAAAATAGTATCGGTTGGGTTTAGGGAAGGGGGTGGGTGAGGGTTACCGACCGATTGGTCAGTCAGTCAGTCAGTCGACAGCAACCTCTGGTGGACTTATGTGGGAACCGCAGGCATGATTAGCACTCATGAGAAAAATCGGAGATCTGAAAAAGCTTACACAGCGGTCTCTGGTGGATTCATGAGAACAAAAACTGCAAAAAACATATCTACTCTGACATATTTTGCGCTGTCCAGAAATGTATCCAGGACTAGGTATCAATAATGAATCTGAGCTGAGTTAACTGTTTAATTTGACAAAGAACATATGCACAAAGATGCTGATACAGTGACCCCTATGAGGATTAGTTTGATCCATCTGTTGATTATCAAGTAGACAAAAACAAATATCACCCTTTAATGTCCTTATGATTTATATTTAAGTTGCTCAGGCATCTCTGGGAAGTATTTACAAAAACTGTTTTGCTGATGTATTGTCAAACACCCTGGTTGTGAAACCAGGAGAAGCCTTACAAAAGACGGTACAGATGCTAGATTGTTAAGATGAGCCGCTAAATATAACTCCTGTGATGAGGAAAAAAGGAGCCCTGATGTGATTGCGTCTCGTCAGTTATGCTAGCTAGTGTGCAGCGATACCCTCCTCCTTCTCCTGATTAGCATTTCAAACATGACCTGAATTCAGGCCTCAGCGAGTTCCTCCCCGTTTCAAAGCAAACCAGAGACGAGCTATTTATTTCACGGCTGATATTACCCTGAGCTTTTTTTGTTGTTGTTGTTGTGAGGTGAGTTAGCAGCTTGGCTTGTTCACACACTGATACAAGTGTGCACAAAAACTATAATACACACGCACACACATTAGTGTTTATCGCTGCTTGGTTGAGTTGAGCAGTTAGCATAGCACATTAGAGTCCCTCCTGAGCCTCAACATTTAAGGTATAACAGAGGTCAGACTGAACTGCCAGCTTTTCCGTGGGGATGAAAGTTTAAAACTGAGAACAGAACAGTCTCTATCTGGAGTTAGCCGGCGACTGAATTTTAAGTCCCTTGCTATTGGCGACTGCATTTCCAGTCGTGATTA
The DNA here is from genome assembly GCF_903798145.1 of Danio aesculapii. NCBI lineage: Eukaryota > Metazoa > Chordata > Actinopteri > Cypriniformes > Danionidae > Danio > Danio aesculapii. The sequence goes on from NC_079455.1 coordinate 3,806,123, forward strand.
GGTCAGCATGAGGTGATCGCAGCTGAGCTGTAATCAAAGTAATGGGGTCGCTTCTCATTTCTGCACCAATCTGCCGACCTGATGCAGCGCAGAGCTGTGATCAAAACCTCAAAGCTAGAGTATCTTCAGTAGCAAAGAATCCAATCAGAAAGAATATGGTACTGACATCATAACAAAAAACGAAGGTTGCAGGATTATAGACAATTAAATGAAGTGTCTATTTATTGTGGTGTTCACATACAATACTAATTCACTCTGAAAACAACAGAAAAACCAGCCTTTTTTAATGGAATATGGAAAATTATATCACAATCGTCTCTGCGTAAACTATTTGAATACCAACATGACACACTCACTTTGTATAGATGCTTAAGTGGTTATTTAGCAATTGTCAGTCATACAGTAAGCTATGAATTACAGAATAAAACAGTGACAACAAACACCATTACTTGAAAGGAAATAATCAGTTAAAAAACAATGTGTCGACCAAAATAACCTGCTTATGGAATTAAATACATGTTCTTCCTATCCTTATTAGTAAGCAGGAGGCAAATTAAAGATTAGCTCCATTTAAAAAAGGATCTTAATGATAAGTCGATTCTCCTTCGAAATCAACTCTCAATTCCCAAGACACTGGAATCAATTCTTTTTGAAATCGCCTCCCAGTTTTAAGTCTTGAGGTGTGCCCCAATTTAGTGTGTTAGTACCCTGTTCGCTTACTTTTCTGTGGATGTAAATTGTAGTGGAATGTTAAACACTTCATACACTTTACTGTTATTTGAATTAATAAACGGAGAGAGAGAAGCTTCAGAATCCAATACTGAATGACCTTATAAAAGGCAAATTGTCTAATAGAAATTGACAAAGTGTTACAGTATGTCATCGCTAGTAAGCAGCGAAAGAGTTGAGTGACAATAATGTAATCAATCCTCTGGCATTTTAGTAGGACCAAGTCAAAAAAGGTTTTAGCATTTTGAAACTTGGATGTGGTTCTAAGCTCTCTTTCACACTAAAGGCATATTCACCAATATTAATTAATATATACAGTTGAAGTCAGAATTATTAGCCCCCCTTTGATTTTTTTTTCTTTTTTTAACAATATTTCCCAAATGAAGTTTAACAGAGCAATGAAATTTTCACAGTATGTCTGATAATATTTTTTCTTCTGGAGAAAGTCTTATTTGTTTTTATTTCGGCTAGAATAAACGCAGTTTTACATTTTTTAAAAAAACATTTTAAGGTCAAAATTATTAGCCCCTTTAAGCTATTTTCTTTTTCGATAGTCTACAGAACAAACCATCATTATACAATAACTTGCCTAATTACCCTATCCTGCCTAGTTAACCTAGTTAAGCCTTTAAATGTCACTTTAAGCTGTATAAAAGTGTCTTGAAGAATATCTAGTCAAATATTATTTACTGTCATCATGGCAAAGATAAAATAAATCAGTTACTAGAAATGAGTTATTAAAACTATTATGTTTAGAAATGTGTTGAAAAAAAAAATCTTCTCTACTTTAAACAGAAATTGGGGAAAAAATAAACAGGGGAGCTAATGATTCTGACTTCAACTGTATATGCCCCAGAAGCAAAAAAAAGTAATAATTTTATTGAAATTTTGTATTTTGCAATATGTTACTTGAATTTGATTGTATTAACAATATGTTACTTGAATTTGATTGTATTAACTTTAAATTTTAATAAATATATGTTTAATAAATCTGTTTTGTTTAAATGCAGCAAAATAAATTGCCTATATTTACTGAGAAATAGATACAAATATTAATTTTCAAAATGGTGTGTACTCAGTGCTGAGGAATATATACAGTTGAAGTCAGAATTATTAGCCCCCCTGAATTAATAGCCCCCCTGTTTATCTTTTTGCCCAATTTCAGTTTAACTGGGAGATTTTTTTCAACACATTTCTAAACATAATAGTTTTAATAACTCATCTCTAATAACTGATTTATTTTATCATTGCCATGACAGTAAATAATATTTGATAGATATTTTTCAAGACACTTCTATACAGCTTAAAGTGACATTTAAAGGCTTAACTAGGTTTACTAGGCAGGATAGGGTAATTAGGCAAGTTATTGTATAACGATGGTTTGTTCTGTAGACTATCGAAACAATAATTGCTTAAAGGGGCTAATAATATTGACCTTAAAATGATAAAACTACTAAACTACAGAAGTACACACTAAATAACACAGAGCACAATGGATAACTTTTCAAGTGGATCCCCCAAAAAGACGAACCTGGCTGATTAATTTGCTACTTCATCTCTTACATGCTAGAAAATTAAATGGATATAAATGTAGAGGATATCACCTGTGACACGATTGACAGGGAAGTTTAAACATGATGGAATGGATATAGCCGAAGCCACTAAATGGTCTGTAAAAGCCACAATCATGACAAATAGTGTGTCCCAAAGCTTGCCTACTCTTCTGTTACACACTTCGAGGGATAGTTCACCCCCAAAATTAGAATGTCCTGTTAATTTACTCTCCAGTCAAACATTAAAGGGCACCTATGGTAAAAAAGCTACTTTTCAAGCTGTTTGGACAGCCATATGTGCATGTATGGTGTATAGACTGTCATATTGGGGTGATATAAGCACACCCAGTGATTTTTTTTTTCAATTTAACAACATAAAAAAACGGTGGACCAATCGGAGCTGTTTTCAAATCGACCGCAACTTTACGTAGGAGAGCGGTCCCCCCGCCCACCAATATTGATTGACAGGCGCGTCATCATATCCTCAGTTTGTTAATTCATGTCCGCCATTTTCAGCGTGAGTCGAAGCAATATCACTAAAGGACCACCCTTGGTCTATTTTTAGATGCAAGGCTCCTTGGGCTCAACACAAGAGCAATATTCTCCACATTATCGCTTTAATCGGAATTATTGGTTGTATCTTTAGGTAGGTTTGCAAACATGTGTACTTCTCATTGAGTCTACCTTATACTTCAGCCGTTTGCATTTCTCGCGATCCCAGAAGCTCCCTGTGATCTTAACTAGCATGCGTTTTAGAATTCTAAACATAGGTTTCTATCAGGGTACACTCAAGTCGACGGCTGGGCGCCGCGGACCGCTGCAGAAACCTATGTTTAGAATTCAAAAATGCGTGGCGCGACTATTCGGGACACTTCATGTTTCTGGTGCACCACAGAGAGTGTCTGGTGTGCCGTGTCACGGCTTCGAGCGGCGCATCCGGTGCCTCAGTCAAAGTTAATTCAGTGTGCGTGGTTATTAGTTTCTGTGTACAAGCTCGGCACTTGAAACTAGCACACAGTTGGCTGTAAAACTGCACAAAGACACAAATGATTTTGTACTCTCTGCTTGGTCTGTGTCAGAGTCGTACATGTACGACTGAATGGTGATCCTTTCACTTCTTCTCCTCTGAGTCTGCCTGTCAGACTCCGTTGCAAACGCAGAGCGGGTGAGCTCATGGCCCCGCCCCCTTGTTACGTTGGCGGGAAGCCAAAACTAATTTACATGTGAAGCAACACACCCATAAATCAGCGAGCTGTGGACACGCCCCCAACATGACACTTTTTAACACATTATAATAAAACAATCTGAATTGTGTTTTAAACTGAACCTAAACTGGCACACTTAGAAGAACCATAATTTTAATATTAAATCATAAAAAAGAGGTAAACTATGTGCCCTTTAAAGAAGATTTTGAGCTGAATCTATGGTCTTTGGTGATTTATATAATGGTGAATGGTTTTTAGATTAAAAATAAACACATAAAAACAAGTCCTAATCAACTCTCACACACTGAAGTCTTGGGAAGAGGCAAAATGTTTGGTCTGTGTAAGTAATTGAACATTATTTACAACATTATTAGCTTTTAATTCAGGTCCAACATATAATACTGCATGTGTGAATGTCAACACAGGCTCATTGTGGAAACGTACCCCCGTATACTTTTCTGGAGAGAGCAAATTATGTTGGCAGAGCTACGTATGCTGCATTTCATCTTTTTAAATGAACACTATGGGGCAGTATCACACCCATACAGCTTTTGTTTCTTTTCTTGCTTCTGTTTCTTTTCTTCTTTACTTGAGATGCAGGAAGGAGTTGACCATGACGACAGGGTTTGAGTCCATCCAGAAGATCTGAAAACATGGTAATAATCTGGCGGCCGCGAGGGCTTTTCTTTTTCTGGATTGTTTGTTGGGTTTAGAGGAGGTCCTGGGCGGGTCAATCTGTGCTTTTGAAAACATTATCGCTTGGGTTTAGGGAAGTGTGTGTGGGGGTATCGGTTGTTCGGCCGGTCAGTCAGTCAGTCGACAGTGGCCTCTAGTGGATTTACGCGAGAAGTGCCGGCACGAATGGCACTCGCGCGAGAAATTTGAGATCTGAAAAAGCGTACACAGTGGCCTCTGGTGGATTCGCGAAAACAAAAACTGCGAAAAATATGTACCTCCTGGGACATATTTCACGATCTCCAAAAATGTATACAGGGGTTAGTATCAAAAATGAGCCTGGGTTGATAAATGTAGTCATATTGCAGTCCGGTCACTTTCGATGACGAAAGGGTGAGCTTGGATGTGAGTTCAGGTGATGCAGTTTGTTGATAGATATTTATGATTGCGTTATCAACCCTTGCGATTTCGACATAAAATGCGACTGGACTACATTCGCACATGCGCCAAAAACCAGTGTTATGACTGTAGACATGTATTGTGTTGCTTTGTATTTTTCCTCCCATTCTTGAGGTACCTGTAGCTCTTTCTCTCTCTTTTCCTCTCCTTGCCTGTCATTTTCTTTAGCTCCGCCTACTCCGCCAGTTGATTGGTCAGGAGACCTGTCTGTCATCATTGGCCAATGTGACACGGCAATATAATAGACGTCAGAAAGAGCAGGAGGAGAGCAGCACACTTTTCTTTGATCTTGTTTTTAGAACTTTATGCTGACACAATGTTGATTTTTGTTTACTTTGTTTCACTTGGGTTTTGGGTAATTTTTTTGGTTAATTTCGTTACTTTGATAGCCCAGCTACTGAATATATATGAATATATATATTCATTCATTTTCTTTCTTAGTCCCTTTATTAATCCAGGGTCGCCACAGCAGAATGAACCACCAACTTATCCAGCACATTTATACGCAGCGGATGCCCTTCCAGCCGCAACCCATCTCCGGGAAACATCCACACATACGGACATATTAGCCTACCCGGAGGAAACCCCACACGAACGCAGGGAGAACATGCAAACTCCACACAGAAACGCCAACTGAGCCGAGGCTCGAACCAGCATCCCAGCAACCTTCTTACTGTGAGGCAACAGCACTACCTACTGCGCCACTGTGTCGCGCAAATACATTTGTTGTGCCTTTTATTGTTTTCTATTATCTATTTTCTATTGTATTGTTTTCTATTATATATTACCACTATATAAACACTGATTCAAAGAGAACCACAGGTCAACAGGGTGATTCCAAAGGCCAGCTTCTGTTTTAAACTGGACTGACTGAATATTCACTATTAAATATTTACTATTCAAAAACATACAGACAAATGTAAGATACAGTAAAACACTCTAAATCAATTGAAACGCGTCGATCTGATGGCGGTTGAGTTTGCAGCTGGATATTATTGGGAGATTGCTGTCAGGAACAGTGAACTACTCCACCACACCGCGTCTGAAGCTCACATGCAAGTTTATATTACAGTCTATGTCAGAAACACCATTGAGCCATTGCTAGATTATCCTGTATGGGCACGTGTCCATTATAAAACATTCACAGGACATTAATTTGGACAACTATGCAAGGGAGACTTTCACTTCATGCAGTTTGTGAACGAACAGACTGATGTGTACTAGTTGCAGATGCGATCATGAGGCTGTTTTCGCGCCGAGTTGGAAGTAATCAATAAGAGAACAGGAGAAAGTGCATTACTTTGATCAATTTAACGTCATATTAATAGTGAAATCTAAAAATTATATATTGAGAGTTAATTTTAATCTCGCGGCTCACCTGCAGCATCACCCCACTGGTTAAGAATCCCTGCCTTATCACATTGAGAAACTGCCAAAGCTCAAATGTTATCCCTTTTACCCTAGACTACCATCAACGTGATTGTAACAACCAGGCTGCGCATAAAAATGAATAATATTTTAAATAATGATCAATTCCTTTCATGGAACCATAATTTCACTTTACAAGACCTCAGTTTCCTACATCTTCAATCATTCATTGCTTTTGCTTTGCCTTTATTCATCAGGGATCTCTACAGTGCAATGAACTGCCAACTTATCCAGCATATGTTTTACACAGCGGATGTCCTTCTAGCTGCAACCAGTACTGGGAAACATCCATTCACAAACATACACTATGGCCAATTTAGTTTATTCAATTCACCTATAACACATGTCTTTGGACTCTGGGGGAAACTGGAGCACCTGGAGGAAACCAACGCCAACATGGGGAAAACATGCAAACTCCGGACAAAAATGCCAACTGACCTAGCTGGGACTCGAACCAGTGACCTTCTTGCTGTGAGGCGACAGTGCTAACCACTAAGCCACCGTGTCACTTACAGCTGAATTAACAGGACACTTTCATTTTGGGTGGACTATCCCTTTAACAGCACGCACTTATTCCTCACATAAAGTGTATATACTTTTATGTTCGCGAATTGGAACACAGCACCATACTCTTGTTGCCTTTCTGCAAGCACCATTAATAATGTTACCACCAATACACAGAGGAGATGGAAAATATGACAGGAAGTGGACTGCAGACTGCGTTGAAGGTTGATAATATCGTTCCTCATTGCACCAGTCAGATTGGCTCCATGATGAATGCAGATTTTTTTTTTGCTTTTCATTGCATGATTATTTAATTCCCACCGGTCCAGCTGTGGGCAGAGTGCTGCCAGTGGCTGCACGTGTATCATGGAGGAGACGCTCAGTGGGAGATTCGCAAATGCTGTCTGAACACTCTCCAATAGAGGACTCATCCCACTCACGAGCCAAAATACCAGTGCCAGAACGCCTGCCGTCGGAGGAAGGATTTCGAGACTCTTTATGGTTTGCATGGGTGGAGTGTTCTGTGACAAGTATTGATGATTTCCTGACAGTGTCTGGGAGATTGCAGGATTTTAAGGGTTTGTGTGTTGTGAAGGAAGACTGGCGAGGCGTGTATGGAACTAGAAAAAGAGGCTCATTACTGCTCCAAACTTCTACTACAGGAAACTGCTTATTTAAATGAGCGCACATGTCAGCAGGTGGAAGACAATGCGAATGCACAAAATCTTTGCTTATTATATTTCCTCTAAAGGTGCTTAGATTGAATTACAGTGTATCCAGAAAGTATTCATAGGGCTTCACTTTTTCCACATTTTTTTATGTCACAGCCTTATTCCAAAACGGATTTACTTCATTTATTTCCTCAAGATTTTTTACACAATACCCCATAATGACAATGTGAATTTTTTTGGAAACAGTTGTACATTTAATAATATAAAAAAGCTGAAAAATCACATGTACATAAGTATTCATGGCCTTTGCCGTGAAGCTCTAAATTGAGCTCAGCTTTAAATTTCAGCAGCCTATTTGGAGTTTACCTGTGGCACATTCAGTTGAAAAGGCATACGCCTGTCTATATAAGGTCCCAGGGTTGACAGTGCATGTCAAAGCACTAACCAAAAGACAAAGGAATTGTCTGTAGACCTCCAAGACAGGATTGTCTCGAGGCACAAGGCTGGGGAAGGTTACAGAAAAATTTCTGCTGCTCTGAAAGTTCCAATGAGCACAGTGGCCTCCATCGTCCATAAGTGGAAGATATTTGGAACCACCAGTACTCTCCCTAGAGCTGGCCGGCTATCTAAGCTGAGTGATCGGGGAAGAAGGGCCTTAGTCAGGGAGGTGATCAATAACACGACGACCACTCTGTCTGAGCTCCAGCGTTCTTCTTTGGAGAGAGGAGAACCTTATAGAAGGACAATCATCTGTGCAGCAATCCACCAATCAGGCCTGTATGGTAGAGTGGCCAGACGGAAGACACTACCCGCCTGGAATTTGCCAAAAGGCATCTGAAGGACTCTCAGACCATAATAATAAAAATTCCCTGGTCTGATGAGACTAAAATTGAACTCTTTGGAGTGAATGCTAGGTGTTACGTTTGGAGAAAACCAGGCACCCATCATCACCAGGCTAATACCATCCCTACAGTGAAGCATGGTGGTGGCAGCATCATGTTGTGGGGATTTGTTTTAGTCAGGATAGAGGGAAAGATGAATGCAGCAATGTTCAGAGACATCCTACATGAAAACCTGCTTCAGAGTGCTTTTGACCTCAGTCTGGGGCGACGGCTCATCTTCCAGCAGGACGATGCCCCAAAGCACACCACCAAAATATGAATGGACTGGCTTCACAAGAACTCTGTGAATGTCCTTGAGTGGCTCAGCCAGAGCCCAGACCTAATTCCCTTTGAACATCTCTGGAGAAACCTGTAAATGGCTGTACACCATTGCTTCCCATCCAACTTGATAGAACTTAGGAGGTATTGCAAAGAGCAAAAATTCCCAATAACAGGTGTGCCAAGTCCAGTTGCCAGTTGGCCAGCCCTGGCCTGATTTCCTCCATGTGCTCCAGTTTTCCCCACAGTCCAAAGACATGCGCTATAGGTGAATTTAATAAACTAAATTAACCATAGTGTATGTGTGTGAATGAGTGTGTATGGGTGTTTCCCAGTGCTGGGTTGTGGCTGGAAGGGTATCTGCAGTGTAAAACATATGCTGGATAAGTTGGCAGTTCATTCTGCTGTGGTGACCCCTGATGAGTAAAGGGACTATGCCAAAGGAAAATGACTGAATTTAGCACAAAATTATATATTTGCATTAGCATGCTAAATCAATTGTGCATGTGCTCAAATTTGCAAATCCCTAAAGGATAAATGTCAAATGAGGCAAGATAAAAGTCCCTTTTCTTGTTGAATATCCTGTTTTATGTGGAATTTCATCATATTATGGAAATACATAGTTTCCAAATAACACTTCACATTCTGTCTGAACTTCCACACACACATTAGTATTAGCGGTTTACAGGGACTTCAATAGGTGTAATGTATTTTATACAGTAAAAAACGGCCTATTATAAGGCTCCACACCAATCCCAAACCTCACAGGAAACCTGTGGCAAAGTAAGAATGTCAAAAGATACATTTAAGTATATTTTTGAAGCATTTTGAATTGCAAGGACATTAGGCATGTCCTCATAAACTATAGTAAAAGAGTACAACTGCTGTAGGTTATACACATGTCCTTATAACCTGTTCTTGTAAACCAGCAAAAGCAGTACACACATGTACAGATATCTTTATGGGGACTTCCTATAAACATGATTTTAATACTGTACAGACTGCATATTCTATCACCTAGTTACTAAAAATATCTCTCACAGGAAAATCTGCACTTTTACATTGTCAAAATACTTCATTCTTTGTGACTCAGGAGCAAAAAATTTCATTTATGACGCCAAAAATGTCCCCACAAAGTCAACATTCACTGGCATTACTACAATAAAAAAAAAACGATGCTTTCTTTTTGTTGAAGCTACTTATTTAAAATGAGCTGAAACAAATCTTGATATTTTGAGGGGGACAACTTCATTGTTTTATGTTCAATCCACCGCAATTTGTAAAAATTTATAAATTAACTAAATTCCTTCATGTTGTCCCAACACAATTTTTTTTTGTGTGGAACCCAACATTTTTATAGTGCATACTTGTGGGGATGTGTGGTCCCCACAATGCACTCACACATTTTGGTATTTGGGGTTTACAGGGACTTTCCATAGGTGTAATGTATTTTTTTTACAGTAAAAACTGCCTATTATATGGATCTACCACTAATCCCAAACCTCCCAGGAAACCTGTGTCAAAGTTAGAATGTTAAAAGGTACAGTTAAGTATGATTTTGAAGCATGTTACAAGGACATCAAGTATGTCCTCATAAACCAATATAATAGAGTACAACTAGGCCATGCTCATCTCATTATACAAAGAACTGTCCTTGTAAACCACTAAAACCAGTACACACACACACACACACACACACAATCTCTCTTTCTCTTTCTCTCTGATGCAATAAGTACTTTACATTACAGTTCAATTGGCTCTGTAATCACCTAACTAATTACACAGTATTACTAGTGAACTAGACGCACTTATTGTATAATTATATTGATGCTTGTAATTACACAAAGGTACTGCTACAGTTATTTATATCTACAATGCCTTAAGCACTATATAAAATAAAGTGTTTCTAAACAAAGGCGGCACGGTTGCTCGGTGGTTAGCACTGTCACCTCACAGCAAGAAGGTTGTTGGTTTGAGTTTGCCAGTTGGCATTTCTGTGTGGAGTTTGCATGTTCTCCCTGTGTTGGCGTGGGCTTCCTCCGGGTGCTCCAGTTCTCCCCACAGTCCAAAGATGTGCTATTGGTGAACTGTACACTCTCAGAAATAAAGGTACGAGCTGTCACTGGGGTGGTACCTTTTCAAAAGGTACACATTTGTACTTGAAGAGTCCATATTGGTACCTCAAAAGTATATATTAGTACCTACAAATTTTAAGAGAAACAATTTTGTACTTTTTAGGTAGTAATATGTACCCCTGAGGTATTAATATGGACCTTTTAGGTACAAATTTGTATCTTTTGAAAAGGTACCACCCCAGTGACAGCTCACGTACCTTTATTTCTGAGAGTGTATAAACTAAATTGGCCTTGGTGAATAAGTGTATGTGTGAATGAGTGTGTATGGGTGTTTCCCAGTACTGCCCTACTAAAAAAAACAGCCTAAACCAGCCTAAGCTGATTGGCTGGTGTTAGCTGGTCAACCAGGCTGGTTTTAGAGGGGTTTTGGCCACTTCTAGGCTGGTTTCCAGCCATTTCCAGCCTGGTCTCAGCTGGTCAGGCTGGATGATGACCAGCTAAAACCAGCTTGATCAGCCTAGCCAGGCTGGGAGCCCAGTCAAAACCAGCTATGTCCAGCTTAAACCAGGCTGGTCAAGCTGTTTTTAGCTGGTCATTTTCCAGCCTGACCAGCTGAGACCAGGCTGGAAATGGCTGGAGACCAGCCTGGAAGTGACCAAAACCCCTCTAAAACCAGGCTGGTCAACCAGCTAAAACCAGCCAACCAACTTAGGCTGGTTTAAGCTGTTTTTTTCAGTAGGGTGGGTAGCAGCTGGAAGGGCATCCACTGCATAAAATATGTTGGAATAGTTGTCGGAATAGAGACTAAGCCGAATGAAAATTAATATATATTTAATATTATACATAAATTATGTATACACATACATAAATAAATCATGTGTAGTAGCTTATTTCTTTTAGTAACACTCAAAAAAATATTTTTGCTGCTTGTTTAAACTAATCATTTAAAACGAGCTGAATCAACACAACTCTTTAGTTTTTTGGGGACAGCTTAATTGTTTTAGGTTCAGTAAACTTAAAATTCTAATTACCAATAAGTTAACTTAATCGATTTGCATTGGGACAACATGAATAGATTACCTGGAACTCAGATTTTTTTACAGTGTATTTTATATAGCAGTCGATGGTGTATAGCACCACATATTGCAACCAATGCATCAGCATCAGCCTTATAATTTCAATCTTTTTCTTGCAACACACAACTAGTTGTGCTTCACTACTGAGAAATATTAATGATTTGTGTTGTCGTTTTTTGGTCACAGCAGGGCCATATGTTGCACTCAGTGTAAAGCAACGTTTAGCCAACATGGCTATGTGCGCACTTAAAGCCAAGCTGACCGAACATATGGGATGGAGGTTGGGTTGAGGCAGCTGCCTTAAGACTTGGAAATTTTGAGTGGGATCTGGGATTTATTGAAAGTATTGTAACACAATTAAAGAGTAATTGTGGTCTGCTGGATTGTTTAACAAATTCACAAAGAAATGTTCTCATCCAAAGATGCGAATTAGACTAAAATTTTGCATAAAACATTTGCAAATATAGGACTATTCCAGCATATGTTTTACACAGCAGATGCCCTTCCGGCCGCAACCCAGTTCTGGGAAACACCCATACACTCTTGCATTCACACTCATACACTACAGCCAATTTTGTTTACCCAATTCACGCATGTGTTTAGACTGTGGGGGAAACCGGAGCACCCGTAGGAAACTCACACCAACACAGGGAGAACATGCAAACTCCACACAGAAATGCCAACTGGCCCAGCTGGGACTCGAATCAGCAACCGAGGCGACCACTGAGCTAAAGTGCCACCCCAAACATAATATTACCATGATAAGTGAGCGTATTGTACTGAGTCCAATGGATTCGACTTCCATTGTTTTAAATAAGCAACTGCATCTGTGTCTACTGTGTCTTTAAGAGTGACAGTGATGGACCCTGCAGCTACAATGGTTGACAACCACTTTCAAGTACTTCCTTGATTTGTCGGTTTTCTGTGTGAAAAAATGGGTTCACATCGAGAAAAAAATGACGTGTGATGTCTGCCAGCTTTTGAAATCTCATTACCGGCAGCCATAACACACATTAATGGCACCACAGGTCCTCAAAACAAGCATCTGTGTTTTTGTCTCCTCGAAAAGAAAGAAAGAAGAAAAAAAAAAGATGGAAGGCGCTCATTATAGCTGGAAATGCAGGTGCTACACACCTTCAAGAAAACCAGTGTTTCTTTAGCAGAAACATGTATCAAGTAGCATGAAATGAGCCGTGTGATCAAGAAACTATACGCCTGAGACCTGCTGCCCCCTGACGAGACCCCAGAATGGCAAAAAATAGGCCATTCTTCTCAGAATGCTGTGAAATCGCAGCATGTGTGACTGGAACAGATGAAAGACCTCAGCAGTGTTCAGCTTTAAAAGCATATCAAGCAAACTTTTATAAAAGTACAGTGCTGTGATAAAATCTGCAAGGGGCCACCGCTAACTATTTTAACATAGTTTTAACGTCTATCCTTGTCTTTGTTTTGGAAATGTATGTGCAACTGGAATGACATAGAAAACGTATCATTTACAGCAATCATTATTCATTTTTAATGTAAAACTAGTGGCGGCATGGTGGCTCAGTGGTTTGCCTCATGGCAAGAAGGTCGCTGGATTGAGTCCCGACTGGACCAGTTGGCATTTCTATGGCCATAGTGTTATGGAGCTAATAATATTCATTCATTCATTCATTTTCTTTTCAGCTTAGTCCCTTTATTAATATGGGGTCGCCACAGCGGAATGAACCGCCAACTAATCCAGCATTTGTTTCATGCAGCGGATGCCCTTCCAGCCACAACCCATCTCTGGGAAACAGCCATACACACTTACTCACACTCTATGGACAATTTAGCCTTCCCAATTCACCTGTACCAAATGTCTTTGGACTGTGGGGGAAATCGGAGCACCCGGAGGAAACCCACGCGAATGCAGGGAGAACATGCAAACTCGGCACAGAAACGCCAACTGACCCAGCCGAGGCTCGAACTAGCGACCTTCTTGCTGTGAGGCGACAGCACTACCTACTGCGCCACTGCATCACCCGGCGCTAATAATATGCCAAAACAATCTGAATTAGAATTGTGTTAATTTTAATTATTGACAACTGTAATATAATAAATTGTCTACTCTTTCCTGTTGATCACCCCTGACCTACTGTCTGCTGAATCTGAATTTCTGGTTTTGAATTTTAGTATATTGAATTTAATGTTCTGAATTTCTTCATCCTGAAAACTTGAAACTGTATTTTTTTTTAGAAATCTGCAGTCCGTAACTCAGAAAACAAAAAATCTCAAGTTTGAAAATGCAAATTCTGCCTTGAAAAATTCAGCTGTCTTGCATTTCAGATGTTCGATATTCAAGTTATGAAATTCAAAAGAACAAATTCAAGTTTAAATTAAGAAATTCAAATTAAAAAAAATCAGATTTATTATATTGCAATTGTCAATAATTCAAATTAACACAATTCAAATTCACATTGTTTTGGCATATCATGAGAGTGTATGGGAGTTTTCCAGTACTGGGTTACAGCTGTGGTGATAAATAAAGGACTAAGCTGAAGGAAAATGAATGGATGAATGTAAAACGACCTAAATATTATAGAAAACATTTGATTCTGTTACAAAATTGTTTCTTAAATTATTGCCAAGCTTTTTTAACCACTAGCACAGTTAAAGATTTTGGTAAATTGCGTAGTATTTAACTGTAATATGAACTGTATTTTACTGTAGGATGGTTATGCAGTATGTTACTGTATTTATGTTGCAGTGTAAAATCTACTGTGTATTTTACCGTAAAGATATACATACAATTATTTAAATACATGTACAGCAAGATAAATGGTGCTATAATGTGAATACAGTATTTTTGCTGTAATTGATTTACAGTAAGTTACTGGCCAACTGCTGCCAGTAAGTTACTGCAGATTCTACAGGAAATTGTTAACAATGCAGGGTTGACACATTTACCCATTTTGTGCTTTAGTTCAAGATGCCAACCTAAAACCAGATGCCACATGGCATGTCTTAAACATAACGGTATGCATTTACAGTGGTCCCTTGTTGATTGTGGGAGTTAATTGTGGTTACATTCTAAAAAAAAATTACGTTCTAAAAATAACCCACAATAGGTGAAATCCTTGAAGCAGTCAGTTTTATTTTTTTTTTACAATTATTATAGATAATTGACTATCTAATAATTACAATTATTATACAAAATTAACAGATAATTTTAAGCTGTAAAAACCCTCACTACACTATTTTCTCAGATAGGCATTACCATTTTCACACTTTTCTCTTTTGTTTAAGCACTCGCATAACTTTATCTTCCTTTAGCATGTCCAGAAGTTCAACTTTTTGTGCGATATTAGCATCTTCCTCTGCCTTTTGGGTGCTACCGTGAGTGCCTTCGACGGTACAGAATGTTTCGTCGACATTATGGGGTTTGTTGGGGAGAAAACTTGCAAACATACAGTACAGCACTTCAGAGTCACACTTCAGAGTTTTATATAAATGATGTAGAAGAGTTGACCAAAATGTAGGGACAGACACAAAATGTAATTACATTATTACTGAAATTACGAATAATTCAGAAAATAGAAGTTTCAAGCAAATATTTATTTAACGTAGTACAACATTTGACTTATATTTCCTGATAATCGGAGCTGAGTGTAAGGTTCTGGAGGCAGAGATAGTCAAAAATAGGTATAGTGGGACTTTCCCAACAAACTTTCCCAAATACACACACACACACACGTTTGTTTGTTTTTGTTTGTTTGTTTGTATACTTTATTGTCCCTCAAGGGCAACTGTGGACTCACACAGCACTTTAGCCAGCCTGATCTCACGAGAAAACGTAAGTATTTTACGTTTTGACAGTTTAGTGGCTAATTCGTACGAGTTCAGTCGTACGAAATTGTACGATTTTAAAAAGGAGGCGTGGCACCTAACCCCACCCCTAAACCCAACCGTCATTGGAGGATGAGCAAATCGTACTATATTGTACGAATTAGATCGTACGAATTCGTACGAATTAGCCACTAAATCAAAAAGTTACGAATTGCCGTGAGATTGTGTTGCTTTAGCAGGTTCTGACATAATAACAATTAAAAATAAGCCAACATGCAAAAGAAATTACATACACTATCGATCAGTGTTCAACAGTCTGATTGACACTGGAATAAAAGAGTTCTTCAGTCTGATCCGCTTCCAGCGGAAAGTTCTGTATCTTCTACCAGAAGGTAAAAGATTGTAAAATGGAAAGAGTACATGAGATGGGTAACTTGAAATTCTTTTCGCTTCATTCAGAGTGCATTGCTCGTAGAGTGTTTGTATACTAGTAAAAGTTTCAGATCCTATTAGTCTTGTAACAATTCTGACAATATTGAAAATTTTTGATTTTAGATTTACAGAAAGATTGCCATACCATGTAGATAGACCATACCTGATAACACTTTCAAATACAGCTTGATAAAATAAATACATGATTTTCTTCTCAACACCATAAAACCATAACCTTCGTAGAAAATACAATCTTTGGTGAAGCTTTTCACAGATCCAGTTTACGTGAGTGTCCCATGTTAGAGACCTGTCTATGTAAATTCCCAAATACTTGTATGACTGTACCTGAGTGATTTATTGATTATGTACAAACACTGGTAAATGCTCGAGAACACACTTGGGATCAAATATTATTTCCTTTGTTTTTTTTTTGTATTTACTTAAAAAAATTAATAAAAAAATAAATAAATAAATAAATTATATATATATATATATATATATATATATATATATATATATATATATATATATATATATATATATATATATATATATAGTTGAAGTCAGAATTATTAAACCCCTTTGTTTTGTTCTTTTTTGAATATTTCCCAAATTATGTTTAACAGAGCAAGGAAATTTTGATAGTATGCCTAATATATTTTTTCTTCTTCTTCTGGAGAAAGTCTTATTTGTTTTATTTCAGTTAGAATAAAAGCAGTTTTTAATTAAAAAAAACATTTTAAGGTTAATATTATTAGCCCCTTTAAGCTATATATATATATATATATATATATATATATATATATATATATATATATATATATATATATATATATATATATATACATATTTTTGATAGTCTACATCAGTGTTTCCCAACCCTTTTCCTGGAGGCACACCAACAGTACATATTTTGGATGTCTCCCTTACCTGACTAATTAACTTCAGGTTTTGGAGTCTCTTATTATGTTCTAATTAGGTGATTCAGGTGTGTTTGATTAGGGAGACATTGAAAATGTGTACTGTTGGTGTGCCTTCAGGAATAGGGTTGGAAAACACTGGTCTACATAACAAATCATCATTATACAATAACTTGCCTAACTACCCTAACCTGCCTAGTTAACCTAATTAACCTAGTTAAGTCTTTAAATGCCCCTTTAAGCTGTATAGAAGTGTCTTGAAAAAATATCTAGTCAAAAATTATTTACAGTCATCATGACAAAGATAAAATAAATCAGTTATAAGAAATTAGTTAATAAAACTATTATGTTTAGAAATGTGTTGAAAAAAAATCTTATCTCCGTTAAACAGAAATGGGTGAAAAAAATAAACAAGGAGGCTAATAATAATGTTTTAGAGATAACAGTATAATTTGGTAAAAATACTCTTTAATAAAAGTTTTGCATTTGAAAAATAACAGAAGACAAATTTATATTGGAGATGAAAAATGTCCCCGCAATACTAGAATCCCCCACATGCATCATGCTAAGGTGCATCCATTAAAGAGCCTTACAAGATGCCACACTCCTAGTGGAGTGGACCCTCATACCTAGAGGCGAAGCCATTCCATGCACCTAATAGGAGAGGGTGATAGCATCTATTATCCAATGTGACAGATGAGAGGATTTATGCCACTGGCCTGAGCGGTGCACATAGATCCTCTAAACACAAACAAGACATAAAAGGTGAAGGCTTGCCTGCTCTGGAGGAAATAAAAAGGGCTGAGGGCTCCTTAAGGGCCTGAAATATGTCCTGAAAGTACTTTTTCATTCTTTGTTTGGGGGCAAACATAATGTTGATTTCTGTTCCATTCCAACACCTATGCACCGCTGAATGTAAGATAAAGAATAATATAAACGTGTCGCAATGCTTGTATGAATCCCCTAAGCACGACATACACAGAGGATGCGAGAGAAGAACAGTTTCATAAACATCTGGCAGTAGTGTTGATCTATTTTATGTGGCATGGTCCTACATTTTTGAGAACTGCAAAATATGTGCTACATCTGCTTGCAGTTTGTGCTTTCATTAGAGGCTGGGGTGTACATTTTTGACAATAGGCCACTGTGTACGTTTCTGTGTATCTCAACATCCTTCTCGAGCGTGTCCATGAGAGAAGCAGGTTGGCTTGTCATGTGTATATATAAGCTTGCTATTGACTGACCCACCCAGGGGTGCCAATTAGCCGTAGTAAGCTATGACAATTCTAAGGGCCCATGCACTTTGGAGAACCCCAGAGACCTGCTTTATTAGATTAACAGTCCTAGCAGGGTGCCAAACTTAAACCATTTTGTCGTAGGGCCTAAAATGGCTAGCAGTACCCCTGGACCAGGGATGGGCAAACTCAGCCCTATAGGGATAGTGTCCTGCAGAGTTTTGCTCCAACACTAATCAAACACAACAGAACATGCTAATCAGTGTCTTCAAGATCACTAGAAAGCTATAGGCAGCTTTGATTAGGGTTGGAGCTAGATTTTGGCTGTTTCTCAATATACATTCTTCTGCGTTCTTGTGTCCTTGTGTAACGTCGTCATCAATCGTCAAAGTTCAGTTTCAAAACTCAAGACCGCAAGAACGGAGGTTCCCGGATGTGTTCCTGATATCGAGGATCGAGGATCATCGAGGATGATATTTCTCACAGGATGCGTTCTCTGGGTCTCCTTTGTTCGTTCTTACAAGGTAACCAGGCAAGACTGGTCTTCACAAGAATGCAGTTCCATTCTCTGTATTCTTGAAATTGAGAAACAGCCTTTGTAGGACACCGGCCCTCCGGGACCGAGTTTGCACATCCCTGTCATGGACCCACCCACCTCTCTCCTTCTTTTTCATAAACCGAACCGATAGTGTTTTCAAAAGCAAACTACAGTAGAAGAGAAATGTACATTACAGCTTTAGGCTTTTACCACAATTTGACACTGCTTTTTTGCTGTTACCTGGTTTCTGGAACCATTCTTTTGCTGTCCGACAGCGAACATAGGGAGCTACAGAGCAAACTGGTCATGTCAGACACATCATACCACAGTGTAGCATGGTTTCCGCTACATTCATTCTTCAATGGCGGGGCGCCACACCAAAATTCATCCCACCATGGCTACATTACAGCTTCTTATTCAAAACATTCCGCCCATTAAAAGGTAAGTGAATTATAACAGAGCAAACTTTTCTGTAATCGTAGTTGTGCTGTGCGTTATTTGTTTAACTCTTTAAGGTGGCGTGCTTACTGACTGACTGACAGGTGCGTGATGTGTGTGGCTAGCAAACACAAGGTAGCTTTCAGTTAAGATGGACACAGTTTCCATAATTATACTTTACAGATAAAGATCTATAGCTCTGCATACAATGACTTTATCTTGGTGTTGTTTATAGCCGTTTCACTTTACTTCAAGACGCATTAATGCCTTTCTGTAGGTCTATTGGAGACATTCATAAATATTTCTAGCAAATTTAATAAATGTTGGAGACATACTTGTTACATAAACCCACTAATCGCACTTCAGCCGCGTTTTTTTGAGAGCGCAGAAGAAGATCTACACTTGAGCAACGTATATTTAAGAGGGTGTGCAAGCAGTTTTGTGCGCGAACAGAGGAAATCGGCGCACAAGCAGAGATTCGCACGCTCGTATTACATAAATGCGATCTCGACTTGAAATACTCACATTTTTCTTTGAAATAACGCCATAGGTAGTTGGTTGATCTGTGTAAAAGGCCTGCCACCACAGCTAGAAAAAATCCTAGAGGCAGTGTTGCCAACTTAGCGACTTAGTTGCTATATTTAGCAACTTTTCAGACCCCCCTAGCGACAAAAAGCGGCTAGCAACAAATATAGTGACTTTTTGTGTGTTACTGGACATTTTGTAGACCCATGTGTCTATACTGTACCATCCCTACTCTTCTCAACAAACTGTGGATGATGCCGTCAGATCCCGCCCCCACCCCCGTGACTTTTCGGGGAGAGCTTAGCGCCTTTTCATTGAAAATAGTTGGCAACAGTGCCTAGAGGAAACACACAGGTTGCCTAGTTGTTTTACACACAAAATGCAGCCAGACATATCACTGCGCATATATTTCATAGTTCGCAAAAATGTAGCCCTGGGCACATATTCCCAATGAGCCTGTGTTGGATAATGCTGAGTTCAGACTACATGATTTTAGCCCCAATTTTGACAGACAAATGCCTGAAATCACAGGCAAATCGGTCCTCATTCACGCGAGCAAAAATCACACAATGTAAACGATCAAAGACGCAATCTGAGAGAATTGCAGAGGAGTCCCGACAACTGTGAGATATTTGGCATGCTAAATATCTGGATCATTCTGCAATTCAAATCATGCCGTGTGAAATGTGTTCTGATTGAAAATAACATTGCCAATCACCTACAGCCAATGAGAGAGCAGCATCCACGAGTGTGGGTATCTGCAGGCCAGCAGGAGGATTGGGGAGAAGTTAAAAATGCCCATTTTCAGTTTATTTGGACCCAAGAAATGTAGGAAAAACTAGTGAAAGTCTGTTTGACATGTCATCTGAGCAATATCAGAACTGGGTCAAAAAAGAAAAAAGTTGAGGTTGCTAATTCCCTTCAAAGCAAGGTGAGCAAAATAAGTACATTTTCCACCCCACTAAAGACTTCTTTCTCAGTATGTAGTTATTAACAAAATATATACTGAGTGACCTTGCGATATTTCCATGTCACTTCTCACGTGTGTTTGGTTGTGAGACGTTTTTTATACCAAGTTGTCAGCGATTCTTCCTATTGTAAACTCATGCAGTGGGAAACCCCCTGTTGCTGATCCATCTTGCAGTGTAAACAAAGCAGCGATGAAACACTAGCCCAGATAATCATGTGAAAACGTCAATGACACGAATACTTTGAAAATCCTGCAGTCTGAACTCAGCATAAGTGTGTCCACTTAAGGAAAACAGAAAGAATGATGGCCTTTGCCTAAAGTTTGCCCTTTAATTTAATTTAGTTTGACCTTTTAATTCAGCAAATGCAGAGTACAGATAAGGAAGTGCATTTTTCATCATTTAAAACGTGATGATCTTTGATTATCTCCTGTAAAGGTTATGGGTGCATATGTGAAACATGCAAAAAATTTTCAGAAGTTAGTGAAGCCGCACAACAAAGTTTGGCTGAAAGATGCCAGATTGGACACAGAGATGTGCAAGGTCATTTGGACAGCCCTCAGTGAGTAATCACAGGTGTTTATATATTTGTACCAGCTCAGTGATTTGACACGCCAGTACATTCATCTTGCTAGTGACATTGTACTGTTGTAATTTTGGGTGTTGTTAAGCTGTCTGCTGTGGAATATGTAATCTCACCTCCAGTAAGGAAGAGCTGCAGAACACGCCTAATGATTGTGTTTAGGAGCCAAAACAACTGCCCATAGGAAGCTCGCTTTTGAGGGCTGTTCTGAACTGCAAAAGCAAACTGAAAAACTTTTTTTTTGTCTCGATTTATTTAATATTTTTGATTTTCAAGTCAGGTCAAGTTGAGTTTTATTGTACTTACGCTATATGTGTGAACGTACCACAGGGCAGCATAACTAAACAAAGAGAAATATGAACTTTTTTTTGTAAACCTTACATATGTAACTTTCTGGAATGGTACTCTAAAAATACATATTGTTTATATACATAAAGATATTACCACAGCCATATCACCCTGCAGCCTAGGACCGGCACTTGCAGGGCTGAGCCTGGTCAGTACCTGGATGGGAGACCACATGGGAAAAACTAGATTGCTGTTGGAAGTGATGTTAATGAGGCCAGCAGGGGGTGCTCAACCTGTGGTCTATGTGTCCTAATGCCCCAGTAAAGTGAAGAGGACACTATACTGTCAGTAAGCACCATCTTTCGAATGAAACGTTAAATCAAGGTCCTGACTCTCTGTTCACTAATAATCCCATGGCACTTCTTGTAAATAGTAGGGGTGTAACCCCGGTGTCTTGGCCAAATTTCCTCCATTGGCCCTTACTGATCATGGCCTCCCAATCTTCCGCATCCACTGAATTGTCTCTAATACTGTCTCTCCACTCCACATATAGCTGGTGTGTGGTGAGCACACTGGCGCCCTTGTCCTTAGGCTGCCATCGCATCATCCAAATGGATGCTGCTTACCGGTGGAGGAGTTGGGAGAACCGCCTCATGATTGTGAAGTGCTTTGGGTGTATGGCCATACATGGTAAATATGCTATATAAATACACATTACATTAAAAATTACATGTTTTGTAAACATTTGACTATACACGTAACCTAAAACAGACTATACACAGACAGCACTCGACATAATACTGTTATTGTTCAAGATATTGTGCAAAAGAGGTACTTAATGTTAAAAAGCAAGTAGTGCAACGCATACCTGCCAACACTCCTGTTTTTACTGGGAGTCTCCCATATTTCAGACCCATCTCCCCACCCACCTCCCATATTGTTCGGGAATTCCAACCCCCCACTGAACCCAATGAGCAACCATCTTCCCAGTTCGCGCGCACCTTCACCCCCGCTCTTCACTTTGCGCGCACCTTCCCCCATCCCCCCCTTCACTTCGCGCACACCACTGGATAAAATCTCCCGGATTTTATGATCCGAATGTTGGCAGGTATGGTGTAATGTGGTTTGTGGTACATTCACATTGTAAACATTTATATTTCTTATTCACTCTATGGCACCTAGACTGCAGCTCTGCACAAGAAGTTTGGCCAGAGAAGAAATGGTTGTGCCCAACTGAGCCTGGTTTCTCTTGATGGTTCTTTTACTTCACTTTTGTCAGTTTTTGAAGTTTGTTCCTCGCCACTGGCTTGCTTTGTTTGGGACTTGTGGAGCTGCGCATCGATGGATTTGCTCTTCAGTGATTAAACTTTCAAGAGTGAAAATTAATCCACACTGAACTAAACTGAACTTCAACTCTGAAAACTGGACTGACACAGTTTCAATTTACCAGAACTTCTACTGTATCTTAAGCTGCTTTGACACAATCTAAATTGTAAAAGCACTGTAGAAATAAAGAATGTAGATATTGTTGTGCCTTCTTCGAGAATAAAGGTGGTCCAGGTGAGATCCTCTGTAATGTATATCCATAGGAATTTACTGTTGCTGATTTTCTCTACAGTCGAGCTTTCGATGATCAGTGACTGAGTTCAACTGAGTTAATCCCCAAGTCCATTACAACATCCTTTGTGTTCCCTACATTGAGAGACAAGTTGTCAGTGACACACCATTCAGCTAGCTTTGCTACTTCCACTCTGTAGTGTGTCTTATTGTTGCTGCTGATGAGTCCTACAATGTTGTATCATCAGCAAACTTGAAGATGTGGTCAGAGCAGAACTCGGCAGAGTCAAGAGTCAGCATTGTGAAGATTAGCGGGCTGAGCATACAGCCTTGTGGGGTACCTGTGCACGGTGTGGTGTACTGCTCGAGGTGTTGTGGCAGACATGAACAAACTGAGGTCTTCCAAATGGAAAGTCTAGAATGATAATAAATGAATAATAAAGAGCTATAATATTTCAAACTGTGGAAGAATCCAGCAAGTCAGGCAGGGATAAGAGTAGTGTAGAATGCAAGTGTAGTTCTAAATAAATGAAAACTGCTTCGGTTCAGTTTAGTATGAATGCCACTGTTGAATTTCAGTTTAATTCAGATCAGAGTAATACAAATATGACTGCTAAAGGCACAAATCCACTGAAGAACATTTTCACCAGTCGCAGCCAATCAAGCAAGGTGACAGTGGCAAAGAACCAAGAATTCACCAGCTGATGGAAGTGAAGAACTATCCTCGAGAAGAACAAACCATTTAAGCAGAAGGGGTCCTACTCTCTTGAGTGAGGTCAACACTAGTTATTTTATACCAACCTAAGGGCTTGAACGAAACTGCTGTAAAAACATCTTCAACCAATACTAGGTGCCAGGGGGAACTCAGAACCAGCAGATAGGCCCAGTGGAAGCTTCTGGCTCCATTGAAGGATTAAATCATTGAATACCACTAAAGGATGCTTCTGGTACCTGCAGATGACAATGTTGACTATACTACTGAACAGGCCACTAGGCAAAATTAAGGATTAAAGAGATAAGTTTTATGACATAGTGTGCAGTCTGCATACGCCTTACCAAGCAAGCCAGATGGTTAGTCTGCAGGGCTTAGAAAAGTATGTGGATTTGCTCTTCAAGGATGCAAATGAAAGAAAAAAGATAGCCCCCAAATCTGTTATTTTAGACCCCCTTATTCATGCTTGTGGATCCCAACAACAGCAGAAGATGCATGGGAACATGAGAAGGCAGTTGCTAAGTTTAGAGAGCAAACTGCTGTTTGCCTGTTGGGGCAGTCGAGACTTAATTTAACCCCAGCATGAGTATCAACCTCAAGCATTTCCGCAAAAGCCTAAGATTGAGAGAGCTGCTACGCCGAAGCATGCAGAGTCAGATGAAGACAGCATGAGGTTCTCGTTGCTGGTCTGAAGAATCCATTGAGCAAGCTAAAAGGTCTTTAACAGGACTGTTAGCTTTAAGCATTGAATCTCATGATGCAGCATCAAAATTGTACTTTTGGGAATCATAGCTCATTAAAGGACCACTCTACTTTTCCCCCTAGAGTTAAACAGTAGAGTTAAGTTCAAATCATTTTTCAATCCATTCAGACGATCTCCAGATGTGGCAGGAGACTTCTAGCTTAGCTTTGCTTAGCATAGATCACTGGATTATATTAAACCATTAGCATCCAGAGAAGAGTTGACCACGACGACGGGGTTGGAGTCTGGCGAATAACGGTTCCAGAAAGCGGGTAAGACAAAAACAGAAGCCTAAAAATAAAATAAACAAGTAAATCAGTGAGTGAGATTGTGGTAAAATCTGCAAATGTAGTATAAAATCAGGTGAGGGCTTTTCTTTTTCTGGATTGCTTTTTAAAACTGTCAGTTGGGTTTTGGCAAGTGGGTTGGCGGGTCAGTCTGTGCTTTTGAAAACACTATTGGTTGGGTGTAGGGAAGGTGGTGGGAGGGTCAGTCAATGTTTTAGAAAACACTGTCGGTTGGGTTTAAGGAAAACGGTGGGCAGGTCAATCTTTGCTTTTTAAAACACCATCGATTGGATTTAAGGAAGGTGGTGGGCAGGTTAGTCTGTATCTTAGAAAAAACTATCGGTTGGTTTTAGGGAAGTGGGAGGGCGGGTCAATCAGTGCTTTTGAAAACACTCTTGGTTGGGTTTAGGAAAGGAGGAGGGTGGGTCAGTCAGTCAGTCGACAGCGGTCTGAGATCTACAAAAGCATAGACAGTGGCCTCTGGTGGATTTGTGAAAACAAAAACCACAAAAAAGTACCTCCTGGAATGTATTTGGCGCTCTTCAGAAATGTATATAGCAGTATGTTTTCAGAACGAGCTTGGGTTGGTTTTTAAGTTGAAATGGCTTTAAAATATGCTCTCATTCTGCCGTAATAATCAAGGAACTTTGCTGCCATATTATGGCTGAGGCAGGCCCTCTAATATTACAACGATATTAGGTAACTAGGTAACAGTGCTGTGCAATGTTATTGCGGTTGATGCAGCCACAGTTTAAATTCATGAGCAAGATGCTAATGGTCTATACTGATTCAATGATTTATGCTAAGCTAAGCTAAAATTGCTATCACCATAGATTGGTTGAATGGATTTTAAAAATGGTAAACTCAACTGTTAAACTCTAGGTGACTTGTAAAATTAGCCTCTTTACAAAAAAGTGTTACTTTAGGTTTCCTAAGTGTCATATCTCCAACAAACTATTTCTCTACAAACCAAGGTTGAGTCAAAGAATTAGTTATTTCAACACTTTAGTTAATTCATGTATTTCCTTAAAGAAATCAGTTGAATACGTTCTAAAAATTAATGATTGATTTTTAATTAGTTATTTAGACTTAGACTTGTCTGAGTGAACAGTGTGTGAAGAAAAGCATGTATTGCAAACTTTATCCTTATATAAACAAGAAAAACACCCTGTAAGAACTACACAGTCAAAATCTTTAACATCTTCAGTATAATGAGCACTACATTTCTAGCACCACAGGAGCATAGAGATCGTAGCTCTTGCTTCTGACAGCGCATTTACTGTCACATAATATGAAACACTAGAGGGGAAAAAAAGAAGAAAACTGGGTTGGATTTTTAAAAATGGTCTGTACTGAAGATCTTGGAACTAAACCTTGTTAAATTTGAAGTGTGCCTGACTGCTGTTTCTGTGTTTTTCTTACTCCAAGTCAGTTGCAGATGAAAGAATTGTTTTATATATTACTGTTTCAGTGAGTATTTGTATATAACAGCACACATCCATATGTAAGCTAATATTTATTTTATGATTTCCATAATAATAATCTTAATATTTACACAAATAGTAATAGTACTTATTATTATAATTATTGTTAAATTATTATTATTATAAGTGTAATTATTATTAGAGTAACTATTAGTGTAATAATAATTATTATTAATTTGATTATTAGTGTAATTATAATTATTATAATTTTTGTATTAGTGTGATTATTAGTGTAATTACTGTTAGTGTGATTATTAGTGTAATTACTATTATTAGTGTAATCATTAGTGTAATTACTATTAGTGTGATTAATAGTGTAATTATTATTATTAGTGTGCTCATTAGTGTAATTACTATTAGTGTGATTAATAGTGTAATTATTATTATTAGTGTGCTCATTAGTGTAATTACTATTAGTGTGATTAATAGTGTAATTATTATTAGTGTGATCATTAGTGTAATTACTATTAGTGTGATTATTAGTGTAATAACTATTATTAGTGTGATTATAAGTGTAATTACTATTAGTGTGATTATTAGTGTAATTATTATTGTTATTAGTGTGATTATTAGTGTTATTTTATTATTATTATTATTAGTGTGATTATTAGTGTTGTTATTATTATTAGTGTGATTATTAGTGTAATTATTATTGTTATTAGTGTGATTATTGGTGTTATTTTATTATTATTATTATTAGTGTGATTATTAGTGTTGTTATTATTATTAGTGTGATTATTAGTGTTATTATTTTATTATTATTATTAGTGTGATTATTAGTGTAATTATTATTAGTGTGATTATTAGTGTTATTATTATTAGTGTGATTATTAGTGTTATTATTTTATTATTATTATTAGTGTGATTATTAGTGTAATTATTATTGTTATTAGTGTGATTATTAATGTTCTTCTTATTATTAATGTGATTATTAGTGTATTATTATTATTAGGGTGATTATTAGTGTTATTATTATTAATGTGCTTATTGGTGTTGTTATTATTATTATTATTATTGCGATTATTAGTGTTATTATTATTATTAAATTTATTAATGTAATTATTATTTTCTGTATGATTATTAGTGTTATTATTGTTAGTGTAATTATTATTATTATTAGTGTGATTATTAGTGCAATTATTATTGTTATCTGTGTGATTATTAGTGTAATTATTATTAGTGTGATTATTATTATTATTAGTGTGATTATTTAATTATTATTATTATTATTATCAGTGTGATTATTAGTGTAATTATTATTATTAGTGTGATTATTAGTGTTATTATTATTATTAAAATTATTAATGTAATTATTATTTTCTGTATGATTATTAGTGTTATTATTATTATTAGTGTAATTATCATTATAATAATTAGTGTGAATATTAGTGCAATTACTATTATTATTGTTATTTGTGTTATTATTAAATTATTTTTATTAGCAGCAGTGATTATTAGTGTAATTATTATTAGTGTAATTACTATTATTAGTGTGATTATTTTATTATTATTATTAGTTTGATTATTAGTGTAATTATTAATATTAGTGTGATCATTAGTGTAATTACTATTAGTGTGATTATTAGTGTAATTATTATTGTTATTGGTGTGATTATTAATGTTATTATTTTATTATTATTATTAGTGTGATTATTTGTGTAATTATTATTGTTGTGATTATTAGTGTTATTATTTTATTATTATTATTAGTGTGATCATTAGTGTAATTACTATTAGTGTGATTATTAGTGTAATTATTATTGGTGTGATTATTAGTGTTATTATCATTAGTGTGATTATTAGTGTAATTAATATTGTTATTAGTGTTAAGTTAGTGTTGTTATTATTATTAGTGTGATTTTAGTGTTATTATTATTAATAATATTAGTGCAAGTATTATTATTATCTGTATGATTATTATTGTTATTATAATTATTATTATCTGTATGATTATTAAAATATTATTATTATTCTTATCATAAGTGATTATTAGTGTGATTATTAGTCTTATTATTATTAGTGTGATTATTAGTATTATTATTATTAGTGTGATTATTAGTGTAATTATTATTAGTGTGATTATTAGTGTAATTATTAATATTAGTGTGATTATTTAATTATTATTATTATTATTATTATCATCAGTGTGATTATTAGTATTGTTATTATTAGTGTGATCATTAGTGCAATTATTATTATTATTATTATCATCACTGTGATTATTAATATTATTATTATTATCATGTGTACTGTATATAAAGTGTTTATATTTCAAGAGACAGCAAGGTTATTTGAAACATGAAGAATGTATTACTGGTGCTTTATCTCACCTGCTAAGCTTTTCAAAAATTCCAATAAACTTATAGCTTTTGGCTAATGAGTAAACACAATAAAACCAATAAAACTGCTGGCACACATTGAGTCATCCCCTCTAACACAATAAAGGGAGATTTAAGGAGTTTTCAGGACAGGAAAATGTTTTGCTGGGGAAAGTTATCATGTTTCTCACAGTTGAAAATAATTAGCCCACTTAAATATTTCCCAAGTACTATAATATTTTAATGACTAATAATTGCCCATATCCATTTACTTTCTCTCTGCCATGAAGACAGTACATAATTTTTTACTAGTTATTTTGCAGGATACTCATATTCAGCTTTAAGTTCAATTTAACCGCTTAGCTAGGGATTAGGCAAGTCTTAATAATATTGAAAAAATCTTAAATACAAATCTTAATAATACTGATCTTAAAACATGGTTTAATATATAAAAAACTGTTTTCATTCCAGCCAAACTAAAATAAATAAGACTTTCTCCAGAAGAAATAAATATATAGGATATACTGTGAAAAATTTAATATCACATGAGAATTAAAAAAAATAAATAATAAAAATAATAACTAAATAATAACAATAATAATAATAATGGCGACGCGGTGGCACAGTAGCGCTGTCACCTCACACCAAGAAGGCTGCTGGTTCGAGCCTCGGCTGTGTCAGTTGGCATTTCTGTGTGTAGTTTGCATGTTCTGCCTGCGTTCGCGTGGGTTTCCTCCGGGTGCTCCGGTTTTCCCCACAGTCCAAAGGCATGCGGTACAGGTGAATTGGGAAGGCTAAATTGTCCGTAGTGTATGAGTGTGAATGAGTTTGTATGGAGGTTTCCCAGAGATGGGTTGCAGCTGGAAGGACATCCGCTGCGTAAAACACATGCCGGATAAGTTGGCGGTTCATTCCGTTGTGGCGACCCCTGGTAAATAAAGGGACTAAGCCGAACAGAAAATGAACGAAGAATAATAATAATCAACAGCAGGCCTAATGTTTTGTTGTTCATCTGTACATTTTCAATTCACATAAGACATCAAGGAAACATCTTATTTTAATGTTAATTAAATACTGTATATTGTGTTTACTATATGGTTATAACAGTAACCAACCATACACCAAGCCCTAACCTTAACCTTGTACAGTACCAAATACATGTAATTTAATTACATTAGTTATTACTCAGTGTTCATTTCTGCAATTACACTGTAGTCATTTTAAATAAAGTGTAAGCCGTATCACATGTCCATTTTATACATTTCACATTATTAATGTTTCATATATTGCTTTTACGGAGTGACACGGTGGCTCAGTGGTTAGCACTGTCACCTCACAGCAAGAATGTCGCTGGTTCGAATCCCGGCTGGGCCAGTTGACATTTCTGTGTGGAGTTTGCATGTTCTCCCCTTGTTGGTGTGGATTTCCTCCAAGTGCTCTGGTTTCCCTCACGGTCCAAAAACATGCAGTATGGGTGAATTGAATAAACTAACTTGTTGTATGCGTGAATGAGTGTGTATGTGTGTTTTCCAGTACTGGGTTGCAGCTGGAAGGGCATCTGCTGTGGAGACCCCTAATGAATAAAGGGACTAAGCTGTAGAAAATGAATGAATGAATATTGCTTTCATGTCAACAATATATTTCATAGTTCAGACATCCCAAGTCTCCCGGAAGTTCCGGGAGTCTCCTGCAGATGCATAGAGACTCCCGGATGCCCACAAAGGAATGGTAATCTCCCGGAGATTGCGCGTCTCTCATTAAATACGTTGCGCACCACTCTCCACCACATTCCTCCCAGCTCTTAAGCCTGGTTTATACTCAAAGCGTCCGCAAGTTTGATTGAGTGTACGCAGCGAATGTGACGTCATTGATGCGTTTGTGGAGGTTCGCTTTGGGTGCAGGTGACATGATTTGGTTGGCGGACTGCATGACTTTTTTTGAGACTCGAGCGAACAGTTCCCACGACGCCACGTTTGATTTGAGTTGAATATGAATCACTTTAAGGAACGTCGCACGCACACCCGTTCACCACTCTTCAGCTATATTGCTCACATACCCCCCAGCCCCCACCCCCAAATCATCTCTGTCTCCCCCGGAAATGACTCTTCCCAATTTGGGATGTCTGCACAGTTACACTTAATGTAAGGCAGGGGTGTCCAAACTCGGTCCCGGGGGGGCGGTGTCCTGCAGATTTTAGCTCCAACTTACCTCAACACACCTGCACGGATGTTTCTAGAAAGCCTAGAAAGAGCTTGATTAGCTAGACCAGGTGTGTCCGATTGGGGTTGGAACTAAACTTTGCAGGACACTGGCCTTCCAGGACCGAAACCCCTGATTTAAGGTGACAGAGTTTCAGCGTACTCATCTACTGAGAAATATTAATTAATTACACATACTTACTTTATGGTTGAAGTTAGAATGTCGATTATTTAGGGTTAGTAACATTTAATTATGCATAATTCAATGTCATTACTATTATAAGTGCATGGAACATGTGTAACTACATCACCTTAACTAAAATGTTACCAAATTCATTAATTCATAACTACTAAGATACTACTGTCAAACACAAAACAAAAATACAAGGCCATCATTTAGACGACTTCCTTCATATGGTATGAGAATGTAAATGTGTAAAAAATGAACCGTATCTTCTTCCCTTCTTCCCTGGGCAATAGCACTGGAAATGATCCATGGCTTTATCTTTTTGTAGGTAGGTCTTTAATGCATTTGCATTGGTCTTGAAAGCATCTAAAAAGAAAATGACTTTCAAATACAAACCTGCCTTAAAAATATTCACTGGGGTAAATGTGGTGTGACAGGGGAGCTATCTAGACATAAACATGCAGTTCTGGTATGTCTGAGCAGAACTTAGGACTTTGAAAGTTTTCACAAAGTGCATTTACCCAATGGGTTGATGGTGGTATATGGGATCACAGCAAATATCAAATGTGAGAACAAGGAAATATTATAACAAAAACAACTCATCCATACTAATTATTACAACCCCAAATGAGAAGGAGTTGGGACAGTATGGAAAATGCAAATAAAATAAAAAAGTAGTGATTTCTACATTAACTTGGACTTGCATATCATTGCAGACAATACAGCAAACCCTTACCTTGGAATGATAAGGTTCTATCTGCGTTCTGAATGATTTTGAGATATTGAGCTTCAACGTTTTTGCTTTCTATAGCAAACAGTAAGTGTGTAACATTTGTTTTTTAAATAATTAAATTCATTAAAAAAAACATCCCATAATGTAAATAAGTTGTCATTTGATATGTCAAGAGCTCAATTTTGACAAAAATGTCAGATAGAACCTTATGATTTTAGGGTGACGCAACATTAATGTCTTCCTCATGACTTTTATTTCCCCTAAAATAAACACATATTCCAATTTTGATTCTTGAAACACATTTCAAAAAGTGTTGATCCCAGTTGCTCTACAACTGGGATTAACGACAACACTTTTGTCAGGTGGTGTATATGATAAACATATATGATGAATGTTTAGGTATATTAAACAAGTATAATGGTTGTTTTATAGAGCATGCGATTCTTGGATGTGTTTTTTTTTTTGTTGCTTTATTTTAAAGATGGATGTGTTGAGCTTTTTTATACATTTTGAACGAACTTGTAGTTATGTTTTGGTTTTCGTTCGATTTAACTTTGATCATGTGTGATTGTATGGAAGATCTGAGAGCACCATAAAAAATGCCTGGAGGGCGGAACAAAATCAGTTGGTAAGGTGGAGTTACACAAAATGCATTAAAATGCACTACAATGCACTAAGAGCTTGCAAGACCATGAGTCTTTCTTAAATTATTAAATTATGACACTTTGGTGGTTTAACCACCTATGAACCGAGCTCTTAAACAATATTTACTCTGTCCTTTAGACAAATTCAATTCAAATGTTTTTTCTCCTCTGTGAACCCTGCTGAAAAATCCAGCTTAAACCAGCCTAGGCTGGTTGGCTGGTTTTAGCTGGTTGACCAGCCTGGTTTTAGAGGGGTTTTGGCCATTTCCAGGCTGGTTTCCAGCCATTTCCAGCCAGGTCTTAGCTGGTCAGGCTGGGAGATGACCAGCTAAAACCAGCTTGACCAGCCTAGTCAGGCTGGGAGCCCAGCCTAAACCAGCTATGTCCAGCTTAAACCAGGCTGGTCAAGCTGGTTTTAGCTGGATTTAGCTGATCATTTTCCAGCCTGACCAGCTAAGACCAGGCTGGAAATGGCTGGAAACCAGCCTGGAAATGGCCAAAACCCCTCTAAAACCAAGCTGGTCAACCAGCTAAAACCAGCCAACCAGCCTAGGCTGGTTTAAGCTGGATTTTTCAGCAGGGAAGTTATATGCTTATCTTCATGTCTTAGTTTGTGTACGAATGGTAGTATACCTTCTAAAAAATCAAAAACACCAAGGAGAGAGAGCACATGTAGATCAACAGAGATAAAAATCATCAACACCAGCTCGAAATCTCACTCGAGATTCATCAACACCACAGGCTGAAGATGCTGAAATAAGACTCTGACCTGCTACAACTTTCAACCTGAGGGTAAAACGTGAGCACATGACCTTCGACTGCTGTCATGTTGATGAAAACAAATATATTTAACAAATTAGCAATGCTGAAAATACTCTTTTGGTCTCATTTTAAGAAAAAAAAAAAGTGTAAAAGACTGAATCTAGCACCATGCGGTTTATGAAAAGGTCACTAGATAATAGGGTGAAGTCAGCTTAAATGGGCCACATTTTAGAAAATGACTCATAATTCCATCAGATAAGCTATGCGTGAGATCTAATTACACTTTAAATATAGACATGGGACTCTCAAATATGAAGCTTTTCAGTTGAAATGGGTGAATGTAAATAACAAGGGTTGAAGTAACAATTCAAGATCAGATATTGGGTTTGGCTATAAAAAAAGAGATATAGTGTCATAACCATACCACAGTGTGAGTTTTTTTCCTAATAGCCCACTATTAACATGTCATTGACCCATCATAGTATGGACCCTTTTCATATTTCTGGGTTTCTCAGTAGTGGAAGTCGTCATATTTGGTTAAACTCAACTCAGTTAATGGGATTTTTTTACAATCCTATTTGCTGAATTAATGAAAGAACTCAACGATGGTGTCAGCAAGACATTTAGAAATAAAGAAAAAATTGTGTGAGACTGATAACGGCAGCAAGAAGAGAAAACAATGTAAAATTTACTCTCTTGTCTATAGATGCGGCAGTAGAAATGGCTTACATAAGCGGTAATTAAGGACCAACCACCAGTTTATTATTATTATTCCTTTTCAGAATGAATCGCAGTTTTGAGGGTCTAAACATTCTCGAAATCTCATAAACGTTTGCAAAAACCTGTGAAGTGGCGAAAATTTATGTTTGAAATAGGTTTCAGAAGTAAGTGTGGCAAAATGGCTCAACAGCACCACCTATAAACAATGAACAAAGCGCCAGACGTTGTACTTTAGCGAACTCCTCTTACACCCGATTCACACTGGGCTTCAGCGTCAACGCTTGACAGAGGGCGTGTCTGAGGTTGGGGCTGACGCAATCATCATAGCAGCATCAGCCAATGAAGTGGCGAAAATATATGTTTGAAATAGGTTTCAGAAGTGGGTGTGGCAAAATGGCTCAACAGCACCACCTATAAACAATGAACAACGCGCCAGACGTTGTACTTTAGCGAACTCCTCCTACACCCGATTCACACTGGGCTTCAGCGTCAATGCTTGACAGAGGGCGTGTCTGAGGTTGGGGCTGACGCGATCATCATAGCAGCATCAGCCAATGAAGTGGCGAAAATATATGTTTGAAATAGGTTTCAGAAGTGGGTGTGGCAAAATGGCTCAACAGCACCACCTATAAACAATGAACAAAGTGCCAGGCGTTGTACTTTAGCGAACTCCTCTTACACCCAATTCACACTGGGCTTCAGCGTCAACGCTTGACAGAGGGCGTGTCTGAGGTTGGGGCTGACGCAATCATCATAGCAGCATCAGCCAATGAAACTTGTCAGCAATTACTATCTGAGCTAGTGTATTTGCATACAGCGATCTGATTGGCTGATGCTTTCGTCGGCGCTTGAAAAGTTGAGAAACTTCTGCAGCTAGCAGTGTGACCACTGTGTTTGCAACCTCAAGCAGCATAACAAGCTGTTTTTGCTGCTGAAAATCAATGAAAGTAAATGAGACCGGAAGTCTTAAGCCAACAATGTTCCAACGGTTGTGCTCACTCGTACGTGAACAAACAAGGTCAGACAGAATCAATTCAGAACATACAGAGTGTCTGCTTTTATGTTTTGGTTTCTTTTGCTAGTAAGGAAAATGTATGTGCACACTTCTGCTATTTATACTTTCACTTGCATTTTAATTTATGCTTTAGCCAGTTAAACTCTAGTGCTATATTGGGTTTTCCGCCTGGATTTTGCCTACCCAAATTTAAAAGCTTCCCAAATCCACATGCAGAGGTGTAAATGCAAAAATTTGGTATCATTTTAAAGAAAACCCTTTGAATTTTCATAAAACGCTATTGAAAGTGTTTAAAATAACTGTATATGTTGTCTGTGTTATAATAAACACCTAAAAAAGAGGTGCTTTTTATTTATATTTTTTTATAAACTCAAATTTGAAAGTGTACCTTTTAGGTTCTGTGTGCTCTAGCTTGCTGTAATTATTTTAGGTGGTTCCTGCACATGTCTGTAATCATAGGAAAAAAGAAAAATGTCTCTACCATAATCTATGCAAAAGTTATTGTATTCCAACTGATGAGAGGTCAGGGACCGGTCATTGTTTTCATATTGCACTATTCTTTTGTTTTATCAAACATAATTCACTGTGTTTGGACCACGTCAGACTTATAAAAGGATTACTTATGCACATCACCTCAAAAACAGGAGGAGAAATGCCCCTGAAGCGCACAGCATAAGGTAAGAGATGACAGCTGTCTGTGCTATCTGGGGCAGCTTATTGATCATAAATGTATTGTTTTCACTTTTGCGCCATGGAAACACCACGATTCATTCGACAACTGTTTGATATGTGAATATAATTCAGTGAAAAGGATGATAGAAAATTATGAGCACCGGCAAGAGCTTTCGTTTGGGCTATAACTTGTACATGTGTCATATATGAACCATATGAAAAAAATATGAAAATAAACCAATGTTTAATACCCAGCTCGGGTATCCAAAATACTGTGTATTTAAGTGTAAATAACTTTTGTACAGTAGAATAAAAACCAAAGTGATGCATATGTGCATAAAATATAGATTCTACACTTTCAAACGAAACCACTTAAGGGGGTCTGGTGCAATGCCAGCCCTTTAAATCTTAAAGCGAAAGTCGGGTCCGCAGAGTTTAACTGGTTTTAACTGTGCTTAACTACATACTAGAATAGAAATTTTAAAAATTGCTGATATTTATTGGTAATTTAGATTGAGTGGGACTAGTAAAGGCCCTGGCATACTTCAAATTAATGACTATCCAGTGTATTCATGTGGCTAGTTTTGTTGTTTTGCTTGTTGTTCTCCTGTCTGATCCCTGTGGAATGAGAAATAAATCAGGGGCAAGAAACCGCACGTTAAAGAACTCAGAGTTCCAGAACACACCCACTGATTGCTTAAGTGCAACGGACCAGGTACTGTAGCTTAAGGTTTTAGGAGTCAAAACAAACTCCAACTAAATGTTAACTTTGGTGAGGGGTTTCAAACTTCCAAAATGTCGAAACAAACACCTTTGCAGCTGGATTATATTAGAAATGCCCTTATTTTAGTTCATTCTTCTATTTTTGGGTCCTTAATGCTACTGTTTGGCACAAAATACAAAAATGATCCTTTCTGGCTTTTCTTTCACTGAAGGAGTTCTGCAGACATGTTTTCTTGTCAATTAGTTTAGTCTTATGCAAAAGTTTGGCCACCCCTGATTCATAATTGCAAGCTATAGCCTGCTGGCCTTTCAAATCAGCAAATTAATATGGATATATTTTATACCCTATAGGGAAAATGCAACATTTCAGGTCAGACATAACATTTATTTAATCAAGACAGATGTAAAAATTTGGGCACCCTGCAACAGAATTATGTCATCAATGTTTTGTACAGCCCCTTTTTGCTGAAATAAAAGCCTGTAGACGCTTCTTATAGTCAAGACTAAGTCCCTGAATTCTTGCTGAAGGCATTTTGGGCAATTCTACCTTGCAAAATTTATTCAGTTTAGTCAAGTTTGATGAGTGCCAAGCATTGAAAATCTATGGATTGATCTGAAAATGGCCATTCCATTTTCAGATCAATCCATAGATTTTCAATGATGTTCAAGGACTGGGGTGGCCATTTTAGATCATTGTATCGTGTCTGAGCATATGCAAAATACGATGGGACCATCGCAACTGGCCCACCTTTACAGGTACTCTGCCCTGCACCAACTGTGGGCCAGTGGCATAATTCCCCCTCCTTTCTTCCTTTAGCACCAGTTAGGGGGTTAAGGATGTACTCTATATAAGGTTGGTGGTTACAGCCGGTCATCAGATGGGCACTCCCCTTCCTTGGTGTTTCACCGATTTAAGCCCATGACACCTCGGGAGGGCTCGACAGCAGATCCAGCGTCCTGGATCTACTCCTGCTGACCACCACCCAACTCTATGTTATGGTTTGTCGTTCAACTGGTTGGCTTTTCCACTGAACCTCCCTTTGTAGCCAAATCCAGCGAGATGTTACTTCTGCCTCTTTAGTAACCTTTCCTACAAGGCGTTTCCTGGCCATTCCTTCAATTCCCAGCCATCCGAGGGCTCTGGAACTGTGCTTTGGGTATTGTCCTGCTGAAACATCCAACCCTGCCATTATTTCAGCTTATTGACTGATTTCTTGGCATTATTCTTCAGAATCTGCTAATACTGGGTGAAATCCATGTGACCTTTAACTTTGACAAGGTTTCTAGTACCTGTGCTTGCCACATATCCCCACAGCATGATGGACCCTCCACCATATTTTACAGTAGGGAGCATATTCTTCTCCCGGAATGCTGTGTTCTTTTCCACCATGCAAGTGGCTAATTTTGTGGCATCTGTCCACAGTACATTTTTACAAAAGGATTCAGGCTTGTCCAGATGAGCCTTTGCATACCTCAAACGACTCAGGAAGGTCTTCTTCTGAATCACCTTCTATTGAGCTGTTCTCTGTGAAGAGTGTGCTGAACTGTAGAATGATGTACAATGACATTATCAACAGCAAGATGTTCCTGGAGCTCTTTGGAGGTGGTCTGTAGTTTGTTTGTGACCACTCTAACCATTTTTGGCGGTCTAGCACATTTTTTCTCTACGCCATTTCATTTATTACACATAACTTAATTTGAAGACTAATTAGATGTTGAAGGATAGCATTTGTTATTGTTAGATTTTGCTAAACATTTACTAATAAATGCAGCCATGAAGGCTTTTAGCTTTAAAGGGTTAACTGCTATATTATGTGCACAAGTATAGGGAAGTATTGCAGGTTGCAGAGAACACCCCATCCTGTTATCGAGTGTGGGTGCATAGAAAATGATGAAAGGTCTGAGAATGACAAGATGTATAAGCTGTGTGTACGTGCTCTGAAACATCTGCCTTAAAAGGTGAACTGTTAAGAGAAGATACACAGATACCAGGAAGAGGAATATCTGGTTGCTGAATGGTCAAACTGTCAAGACAACACCATATAAGTCGAATAGGGTTGGGGTTAGAGTGTGTGAGAGACAGTATAAAAAGATATCATGTATCATGGGCAGAGGCTGATACAGTAGTACATCTCTCCTGCGCAGAAATTGTACTCTCTAACTTCTTGCGTTCAAAACAAAACATGTTAATTTTCAATTCAGATCTCCGTAAATTTTTGAACATGCAATGGACCATTTGAGTCCTACAATGTGTGTGTTTTTTTTAAATAAATTTGGTTTTTACCAACATCTGGTGAACAATTCAAGTCAACAGCACTGTTCTTGTGGCCTTCCATTTTCTTACTAGATTTCTGACTATGGAGATAGAGACTTTAAACCTTTCAGATTTTTTCATCCTTCTCCTAATTTATGTGGGTGAATTATCCTAGTTTTTAGGTCATTAGAAAGTTCTTTTGAGGTTTCCGTGTTGCTACTTTCAGGTTCACAATAAAGGGAAGCACAACTAGCAATCAGCTATCTTAAATATAATTTTTCATGATTGGTTGCACCTGTTTAAGGATTGTTAGTGTTCACCAAGTCAAGCTACAGTCACACTGGGCTTTAATTGAGCGAAATTCTGTCATACGGCGCTGCGAAAATGGGCGGGATTAAACAAGATAATTAGACATTGAAAAAAGCCAACGATTGCTCAATATTTTAAATTTTTGTCCAGAGAGGTCATGTTTTAATCCTCAATTGTTCTCACGCAGTCAAGTGATGCGATTTCGCAGGTCAGAGTTTGCCAAGCTTGAACTTTGCACCGCACCAACTTGCGAAACTTGACGCATGACCCCACGTTTCCGGTCTGACGCATTCGCGTGCGTATGAATGGAAGTCTATGGGGAGAAAAGTCAAGTGTGACCGTAGCTTCACTCAAAACCATTTTTTGTTGTAATCAATCAGCATTAAGTGACTACAGGTTTTGAAATCCATACAAAAGAGAGGGTGCCCAAAATTTTTGCATATCCTATTTTTCAGGTGGAATTTAATTTTACACATCTCAATACTGCCACACTACGTATTTCTGTCTGAAAAACATGACATTATCTAGCTTTCACCGTAAACCGAAGGCATTTCACTGTGATCTTCTCTTATAAAAAAGAACACATCACGCAGCCAAAGAGGGGTGCCTACATTTTTGTATAAAACTATGTACTATTGCACAACTGTCTGGGTGGTGGATGTGGTGCTATCTTCATCATCCTGCTAATGTAGATGTTGGACTATAGCAGCTGATATTAATTTACAATGAGGAAGGGCAGAGGATTGCTCAATAACTTCTGAGAGATTTCAGCTGCTGTCTGGGCTTTCACTGCCTTTGTAAACCATCCTTCCTTCATGTGCTCAATACTTTTTCTCTACATCATTTCTTTTATTACACATAACTTAATTTGGAGACTAATTAGTTGTGGGGTTTTTTTTTTATTTGGTTGTTACCAACATCTGGTAAACAATTCAAGTCAACAGCACTTTTAGAAATGTTGTCTGAGAATGTGTGTTCAATACTTATTTCCCCCACTGCATACACGTTTAATGATTTATAAAAAGACCTTTGACATTATCAAAGTATAATATTATTTACATAATTTTTTATGGTACTTTAAAAACATGTTTACTTGGTAAACTCTTCTTAAAACAATTCTTTGTGTTTTTTTCTAGTATGCTTGGCTCGTTGTCTTGAGTACCCTCTTATTTCACCCCTGTAAGTAATTATTCACATAATTAATCTCCTCTGTAAGCAATTAATCAGAATTTGTCAATGCAGTTGCTGCAGTTCATTTTAAAAGTGTACCCTACCTTCCCACATTGTTCATCATATTACATACATCACATTGATTGAGTTAAGGTGCGGACACACTTGACTTTTCTTCCCATAGACTTCAATTCATACACACGCAAATGCGTCAGACCGGAAACGCAAGGTCATGCGTCAAGTTTCGCAGGTTGCTGCGGTGCAAAGTTCAAGCTTGGTGAACTCTAACCTGCGAAATCGCATCACTTGACTGCGTAAGACCAATCGAGGATCAAAACATGACCTCTCTGGACAGAAATTCAAAGCATGAAGCAATCGCTCGCTTTTTTAAATGTCTAATCATCTTGTTTAATCCCGCCCCTTTTTGCAGCACCGCACGACAGAATTTCGCACACACAATGCCCGGTGTGACCGAAGTTGAATTGTACTGTTTAACACATTAGTTTATTGATGTTATAAGTGTAAAAAATGTGTAAATAAAACCAGAAATCTAATTTGATGTAATACTTGATTCAATAAACAAGATGAAGATACATTTACAAATGGGATTATGGTTATTAAAATGATTTTCTCTTGAACAAAAGCTATGTATTTGATTAAATCTTTAGTTCAGTTTTACTATACAACACTTTGTCTTGCTGACACTGACAATAAAACATTAAGGGGATTATCTGTAGTGAGAAAGGCATCAAATTTACAGTTAGGTAAAACTTTCCTTTTGCAATCATCATCATAATAATAATAATAACAACATATGTTAGTCTTTTTACAAACAGTATCACTGACAGTAAATAACATTCTACCGTCTCACATATAAGATAATCAGAAACTAAACAGTTCACACACTTTGTTCAATTCTGAGGTGAAGTATGGTACAAAGAACGTTCATTTTGTTTAACAGGGTATATTGCTAATGTTTGTGTACACATTTAATTTAAATATGTAATCCGACGAATGTTAGAGGTTGCAGAGGTTACGAATGAAATACAGATGGTAAATTTATAATATAGAATTATTGAGATTTGATGGATTTTGGTGACCTTTAATGCAGCTTAAGAAATCTGGGTCATCACATTTTTTATTTTCTTTGTTTGTTGGTACATGGAGCAAATTGTGTAGTGTATGATAGATGATAACGACAACATGGGCTAAATTAAGTAAACATTGGGGAAATCTTTGAGGAATGGTGTTGGAAACATGCACAGCCTTCTTTACTTCCTTAAGCATGTTGACTCTAATGAAATATAACTTTTTCAGTTTATTTAGAAGTTATTCATGTATTAATATGGATCATGTTGATGGTAGCGTGTATTTATAACTCTGTATTTAAATAATCTGAACAATAAATGATTTTTTTTTCTTCAATAAATCATTGTCATGATATAAAATTTGTATTCTCATAGGATGAGCATACTAATCTCATTAACGTTTATGCTCAAAATGAGCCATTTGTCCCCCTGCAATTACAATTTACAATTACACAGATGCTAACAATTTGTTCTGATGTGCAACTCAAACTAACTTGTTAAGAGGATCATGCTTCATGAGAGCATGTACATACAGCAACCATAAAGGGGAATTCAATACCTGTTAAGGGGGACCTATTATGCCCCTTTTTACAAGATGTCAAATAAATCCCAAAATATTTCCCTATCATTCGTATGCTAAGTTTCAGATCAAAATATCCAATACATAAGGTTTTATAACTCTTTTAAACTGCCCCTTTTAGTCTTGGATCCAAATTGTGCCACTTTGACGACTGTCACTTCAAATTCAAATAAGATTTTGCTCCCAGTCCTATTTTGAATAGAGGGCGGAGCTATAAATGCATATGCATTAGCATAGCAGCAGATTCAAAAGAGCTGCTTCTCACTCAAGGCTATCTATGCTAATGAGATCTGCATTAATGGGCGGGGCTTTCCCCCTCTAATGACATGTACAAATAAAATCAAAGTGTTTCTGAAGGCTGTTTTGTCAAGTGTGATTCTAAAAAATTGCATTTATACATTTTTATCATTAGAGGCTGGATATATTCACAGACTGTTGCCACATAACTGTGTTTAAACATCTTATAAAAGTGATTTTTGCATAATAGGTCCCCTATTTAAAAATGTAAATATTCTTTCCATATATTTTAAGACCTTAAGTTCCAAACCTTAACATTGGGAACATTAAAGTTTATTACACCTGCTCTACCACAGGCTAAACTATCTGAAGTGATATAAAATGAAAGGGAAGGATTGCACTTTCATCATGATCCACGATTTTAGTTTTCGCAAATCCCCTAGAGGCTGCTGTGTATGCTTTTTCAGATCCTCTGACGCTATACGCACGAATGAGGTGTCGCGAATGATGCGAATCACTGCAAATGAAGTGGTGCAAGATCAGGATTTTGCTTTTTGCTGTGGCTCAAGTCCATCGACGTATGCTTCAAGCCACTGGACGGACAAACAAACAGTGGGAAATCCGTCCATATGGAGGTAAGCGGTCAGCTGGTAAGGGTGAAAAGGAATGGCATCATACCGCCCGCAACGTTTGTTGTAATGTAAATATAGGGCTACATTTTCAGAATGAGCCTATGCTGACTTGTTGTCATTTTAAATTTGAATTACTTTAAATTCAACAGTAAAAATTCCCAATTTTACCTCTTCCCAAAAGGGAAAACCACCAACAAT
Source organism: Danio aesculapii (assembly GCF_903798145.1). NCBI lineage: Eukaryota > Metazoa > Chordata > Actinopteri > Cypriniformes > Danionidae > Danio > Danio aesculapii. Next base: position 3,848,617 of record NC_079455.1, read on the forward strand.
AAAGAATGCTTGACTATATGGTGTCATAGGCGCAATCAACAAAATGTCATTAGAATGAAAGTCAATGGGGCAAAAACAGCCCCCAACATAACGGAAGGGTAGTCAATTCGCCCAGAGTATTGTTGAGTTTTTGAAAATTTCAAAGCATATTTCCAAAATATGCTTCAGAATAAGATTCCTCACCAAAAATCTTTCCAATTGCTGAAACACAGAGAAAGCTGTGGCCAAATTAAGACTCAAAATCACCCCAGATTGGATGAACCAATCTGCCCCCAACAGCACACAAGGGTTATGCAAGTTCCATTCTGTTCACACAATTACAATAAAACAGAAAGGAATAGGTGCAAACTCTTTCATATAACCCATTCCAAAGGTATACCCAAAAGTTATTTGGGCTAGTTAGTATGAGGTTTAGTAGTTTTTTAACATTTTGTCCTTATGAAATTAGCTTGCTGGCTAACAAAGGAAATCCCCTGTGCTATCAAAATAAATGAATATATTACATGGCTTTTGTAAAACTCTTGAGTTCTGTCAACATCTCATACATATAAATGCGCATCTGGCAGATTATAATAGACATAAGGCAGACATCAAACACAATGTTTTTTGACTACAAGTGATACTGATTGTTGAAAAATAAATACATGAACCAATGAAATGATCTTGACTTAAGATGAATGATTTGTTTGTGTCATCAAATGTTTCTCTTCATAATCACTTACCAAATGCAATTACCTTTACTGCTTCTGAAGCAACTTTCATTGTAGGCTGATGTCACCAATTCTTCATCTTGTCTAACATCTTTCTTCCAACCATTTGTCATATTGGAGCGTTTCACCATGCAATCATATCCTGCTGGATAAATAATTCAAGTCGCGCTCTACAGTTATTTGTTGAATTTCCTCTTTCACTGGAAATATGTCACATCATTGAAGCAAAAAAAAAAAGTGTTGCAAACGCTGTTTGATGTCAACTTCAAATGCCTTCAGAGACTGGAGAAAATAGGTTTAACTTTTAACTATAATGGCTTTTGTGAAACAAGATCTTCAAACAACATGTTAGATCAGAATAGCGGTAGAAAGGGGGGTTACTTTTTTGCTGTTCAATCCTTTGTGCAAAACTGTGTTAGGACTAAAATGTAGCAATAATTTATTTTTCACTTAAAGGGGTCGTTGTATAAGCCTTCTGCTTTCTGAACACTTTTTAAATGGCAAGATTTGACACTAACAGAGCTGACATTTTCCACCATTTTGCGCTTTAGCTCAAGATGCTAACCTCAAACCATATGCAATTTTGGTGATGTCTAAAACTGAACTTTTCATCATATTATGTTTTAAAAACATGATTGAAACTCAAATATCACAGTAACTGAGTTGACAAATAGTTATCTACTGTTGGTGTATCCTAAACATTTCATACAAATGAATGAAAAAAGGATAACAACACACCTCAATGCCTTCCAGAGTTTCCTGCCAGAGGAAGTGACGTCCCTTTGAGCAAGTCACATGACTTAACTGGGTCAATGTATAAGCTTTCTGCTTCCTAAAGCCCATTTTTAAAATGATTGACACTAACAGAGTTGACATTTTCCACCATTTTGTGCTTTAGCTCAGGATGCTAACCTAATTGACAAATAGGTAATCTACAAACGGCAACATTCAGCTCTCCCTCGTGAAGCCAATACGGAAGTAACTGAAACTGCAATTCATCGAAATTTCTTTAGGCCTGGCTCCATAAAAGAGCACATTTCTAAAGACCCCAATGTTAAAACTGGCCAACTTTACAGCAGAAAAAAAGATCTTTACAGCCTGGTACAAAAAAGATTTGGGTGTAATATTAGAATATAGCTAATATTACATTTCATGACAACTGAGAGGGGGTGATTTTTTTTTTATAACTCATCAGTTTCATTTATATTGAGTTATATTAAGCCTCATAATTAAGGGCGTGGCCACTTGAGTGACAGCTAGGTCTCGCTGCTCGCTGTCTTGTCCACTTAGCTGATTCCAGCTGATTAGCCGCTGAACTCGACATATACATTGCATTCTTGTTGTGTTTTCATGTGGCTTTACACAATCGACTGCCTTTTTGATTTATTTTTAACAATTATCAGATAATATGTCCAGACATCCCAAGTTTGGAGAAGTTAATTCTGGGGGAAATAGAGCTGATTTTGTTTTTCACCTAGAAATTTAATTGGCTGAAAATATTGTTGAGGGCCAATAGTTTTACTTTAACTTGCGCATGGTGACTACGTCATGTGTGCCACGTACACAGCCTTCACTTGCATTTACATTCTCTGTCTCTGTCTCTCTCTCTCTCACACACACACACACACACACACATATATATATATATATATATAGATATTCACCCCTCACAAGTTTATGCCGGATCCAAAAAAAAAGTACCGGAACGCAAAACACGAATATCTGACATTTTCCCGAACAGGATCCGGCTCAAATTAAGCACTGGTGTTAACCACTAAGCCAGCGTGCTGCCATTTTAAAAGCAATGACAAAATATTTAAATACAACCCGTATATTGACTTACATTTCTGACTCAGTTCATTGTTTCTCAAGAATGTTCAATCTACTTGATCAATGAATTACTCCCATTCATTCCTTCATTAAATATCTACTGGTTTTCAGGGGCTGGGTTGGGGGGGGGATGGCAGCAGTCATAGGAGTGAACCCCGGACCTCGCTCTCTCCAGACACTTCCTCCAGTTCCTCTGGGAGGATCCTGAGCGATTCCCAGGCCAGCCAAGAGAAATGGTCCCTCCAGTGTGTCCTCGGTCTTCTCTGAGGCCTCCTCCCTGTGGGACAAGCCTGGAACACCTCCCTAGGTAGGCATCCATCCGAAACAGATACCCAAGCCACCTCAGCTGACTTCTCTTGATGTGGAGGAGCAGCGGCTCTACTCTGAGCTCTTCCCGGGTGTCAGAGCTCCTCATCCTATCCATAAGGGTGTGCCCTGCCAGGAAATTCATTTCGGCTGCTTGTATCTGAGATCTTGTCCTTTCGGTCATGACCCAAAGCTCATGACCATAGGTGAGAGTAGGAACATAGATTGACCGGTAAATCGAAAGCTTTTTCTTTCGGCTCATCTACTTCTTTATCACAACGGAGCGGTACATTGACCGCATTACTGCTGCTGCTGCACCAATCCGCTTGTCAATCTCACGCTCCATCCTTTCCTCACTCATGAACAAAACCCCAAGATACTTAAACTTCTCCACCTGGGGTAAGGACTTTCCTCCAACCTGGAGATGGCAGTCCACCTTTTTTTCCGGTGGAGCGCCATGGCCTTGGACTTGGAGGTGCTGATTCTGCTTCTCTTAATTGATTTACCGAGAACTGTTGAATTTATGTACAGTGTTTAAACAGTTACATTATTAGTAACTGGAATTAAACTTATGAAAAGTAATTCCTTATATTACTTTTTTCTGCAGAACTTGTAACTAATTACATCCAACATTGCATATACATATAAGCTGCATCCAAAATTGCATACCATACCATATAGTATGCTAAAAACAGTATGCAAGCCAAGTATACTATAGTATGTCCGAATTAATAGAATTTGAAAGTATTCGAGAAGTAGCCTTATGACTTATTGCTTCTGGTGAGATTCTGAAGTACTCATCTGATGCATGCTATGCTATCCCATGATGCCCCGTGAGAGAATGGATGAATGGGAGTGAAGCGATGCAACTGACGCAGGTAGGTCACGCGATTATGACAAAACGGCGGATTCAGTATGTCCGAAATTTCATTCATTCTACTCACATTCATACTATATAGTACATACTTTTCTAACATTTGATTAGTAAATGCAGTAACTTCTGAGTAATAGGTGATTTGAGACAGCAGCCTGCGAGACTTTTTCAAATTGTTTCAAAAGCAAGGCTTTTCTTGGAGACACAAAATACACCCACAATTCTAGAATCACCCATGTGTGCTTTTGAGTCTGTAAGAATGTACCACATTATTCTGAAAGGGAAGAGCAATTATCCACACCAAAGCAGTGCTTTTGCTTCATTCCCTAAAAAAAGTGCCATTTACAGCATAATAAATGATTCCTGGGATGTTTTGTAACTTCACAGACACATTATTAGGACACCAGCAAGTTGTATTAAATCTCGCAAAAAAAGCATAATAGGAGCTCATTTGCGCTGTCCTTTTGACTTACTGCATACAGTAAGTCCTCCTGGAATTGTTCCACATCCCATCGTAAATTTGAGCAGGCACAGACAATTAGAAGTCACAAACACTCAGTAAGCAGTAGATGCAATCGCTGATGTCACAGCACGTAACCTCCTAAAACCCTCTAGAGGAAAGCAAACAAACCACATCTACACTCGGAAAACAGAGCGGGGCATCTAATGATGAGAATAAACACTGTCAGCTGCTTGCTTCGGGTCTGATAATTTAAAGGCTGGCTGTGTTTTGAACTCCGGTGCACAAAAGCTTTAAGGAATGGCCTCTTATTAGGTTTACTGAACACCTGCGCTTGATAGAAAAGAAAGGAGAGAGAAAGAGAGAGAGAGAGAGAGAGATGGAAGCAAATCACCAAGACGTAAAAGTCCATTTAGATAAACAACTGTAAGCTCATACTAATTGGAATCCAAACAGAAATAATTGGTTTTCAGGCGTCTGTAAGAATGGCTTTGAGAATTTGAGCTATTTTGACAGAAATCCAGCTGTAAACTGTTGCACATTTAAAAAACAAAGACAGAAAGCCTTTTATATATATTCAACAAGGTACTGGAAATATTCCTCAGAGATTTTGCTCCATATTGACATGATAGCATCAAACAGTTGCTGCAGGTTTGTGAGCTGCACATCCATTTTGTGAATCTCCCCTTCCACCACATCCCAAAGGTGCTCTATTGGATTGAGATTTGGTGACTTTTGAGGCCATTTGAGTACAGTGAACTCATTGTCATGTACAAGAAACCAGTCTGAGATGATTTGCGCTTTATGACATCCTGCTGGAAGTAGCCATCAGAAGATGGGTACACTGTGGTCATAAAGGGATGGACAAGGTCAGCAACAATACTCAGGTAACACGATGTTTGACACTTTGGCTGCATTTACACTGCAGATCTTGATGGTCAATTCCGATTTTGGGACTGTATGCGATTTTTATTTTTTGATGACCTGCTTACATCATCTTTTAAAAGTGAGTCGTATCCGATGGTCTGCATTTACACAGCACACGGCAAAGGTGCAATGACCAGGAAAAAAAGGATGGACATGTTGTGCATTCAAAGATGCTCTTCTTGATACCTCGGTTATAATGAGTTGTTTGTGTTACTGTTGTCTTTCTATCAGCTCGTACCAGTCTGGCCATTCTCCTCTGACCTCTGGCATCAACAAGGCATTTGTGCCCACAGAACTGGCTCACTGCCCATTCTCTGTAAACCCTAGAGATGGTTGTGCGTGAAAATCCCAATGGATCAGCAGTTTCTGAAATACTCCGACCAGCCCGTCTGGCACCAACAATCATGCCATGTTCAAAGT